>NW_024404415.1:880852-1053814 GCF_905171775.1 Rana temporaria | reverse complement strand
TGTTTGCCCGTGTCCACATCTCCTACAGGAGGCAGTATAACCCGAAGGTGAATGACTTCCTGTGTTGTCAATGGACATGAAGGAACACGGACGACCGTCAGAGATCCGGACACCAGACCTTACCTGGAGCCTCGGAAATATCCTTTGGAGATCTTCTCCTCCCAGGGCCAACGCCTGGCTGACCTAAAGAGCAAAAACAAAATGTGAGAAGTACAGGGCTCCGCCGAGAGACCGCTCAAGTGGGCCACCGCGCTCCGGGGGAGAGACCGCTCAAGTGGGCCCCCGCGCTCCGGGGGAGGAGACCGCTCAAGCGGGCCACCGCGCTCCGGGGGAAGAGACCGCTCAAGCGGGCCACCGCGCTCCGGGGACGAGACCGCTCAAGCGGGACCCCGCGCTCCGGGGGAAGAGACCGCTCAAACGGGCCCCCGCGCTCCGGGGGAAGAGACCGCTCAAACGGGCCCCCGCGCTCCGGGGGAAGAGACCGCTCAAACGGGCCCCCGCGCTCCGGGGGAAGAGACCGCTCAAGCGGGACCCCGCGCTCCGGGGACGAGACCGCTCAAGTGGGACCCCGCGCTCCGGGGACGAGACCGCTCAAGTGGGACCCCGCGCTCCGGGACGAGACCGCTCAAGTGGCCCCCCGCTCTTCGGGGAGAGACCGCTCATCACTCACTGCATTAGATCCTCCCTCATCAGGTCCCAGCGTCCCAGTCCGGTGGGGTAGATGGGCCACACAGCAGGGCCGCCTTCCCAAAACGTCCAGGCGGGGTACATGATGTCTCGGTAATCTGATGTCTATCAGAGAAAGGAAAAGGTCACATACAGACCGCCCTCCGGTACACACCCCTTACATACAGACCGCCCTCCGGTACACACCCCTTACATACAGACCGCCCTCCGGTACACACCCCTCACATACAGACCGCACACTCCGGTATACAGACCGCCCTCCGGCACACACCACTTGGGAGCGGCGGAGAGCTCTCCTCACCTTACTAAACGAGAAGACGGGAATAACCGGAGTCATCCAATGAGGAACCTGAGGATAATCCCTCACATTTATCACCATCTCCATGTCTGGGAGATCCGGGAGAAGCTCCAGGAAAAAGTGCTCCACCCCGCTACATCTGTGTGGGAAAACATGGAGGACACATGAGATACGACATGAGGGGGTGCTCCACCTTGCTACATGGAGGACACATGGGATACGACATGAGGAGGAGGAGGAGCTCCACCCCACTACATGGAGGACACATGGGATACGACATGAGGAGGAGGAGCTCCACCCCACTACATGGAGGACACACGGGATAAGACATGAGGAGGAGGAGGAGCTCCACTACATGGAGGACACATGGGATAAGACATGAGGAGGAGGAGGAGGAGCTCCACTACATGGAGGACACATGGGATAAGACATGAGGAGGAGGAGGAGGAGCTCCACCTCGCTACATCTGTGTGGGAAAACATGGAGGACACATGAGACATGAGGAGGAGGAGCTCCACCCTGCTACATGGAGGACACACGGGATAAGACATGAGGAGGAGGAGCCCCACTACATGGAGGACACATGGGATAAGACATGAGGAGGGGGAGGAGCTCCACTACATGGAGGACACATGGGATAAGACATGAGGAGGAGGAGCCCCACTACATGGAGGACACATGGGATAAGACATTAGGAGGAGGAGCCCCACTACATGGAGGACACATGGGATAAGACATTAGGAGGAGGAGCTCCACCCCACTACATGGAGGACACATGGGATAAGACATGAGGAGGAGGAGCTCCACCCCGCTACATGGAGGACACATGGGATAAGACATGAGGAGGAGGAGCTCCACCCCACTACATGGAGGACACATGGGATAAGACATTAGGAGGAGGAGCTCCACCCCACTACATGGAGGACACATGGGATAAGACATGAGGAGGAGGAGCTCCACCCCACTACATGGAGGACACATGGGATAAGACATGAGGAGGAGGAGCTCCACCCCGCTACATGGAGGACACATGGGATAAGACATGAGGAGGAGGAGCTCCACCCCACTACATGGAGGACACATGGGATAAGACATTAGGAGGAGGAGCTCCACCCCACTACATGGAGGACACATGGGATAAGACATGAGGAGGAGGAGCTCCACCCCGCTACATGGAGGACACATGGGATAAGACATGAGGAGGAGGAGCTCCACCCCACTACATGGAGGACACATGGGATAAGACATGAGGAGGAGGAGCCCCACTACATGGAGGACACATGGGATAAGACATTAGGAGGAGGAGCTCCACCCCACTACATGGAGGACACATGGGATAAGACATTAGGAGGAGGAGGAGCTCCATCCCGCTACATGGAGGACACATGGGATAAGACATGAGGAGGAGGAGCTCCACCCTGCTACATAGAGGACACATGGGATAAGACATGAGGAGGAGGAGCTCCACCCCGCTACATGGAGGACACATGAGATACGACATGAGGAGGAGGAGGAGCTCCACCCCGCTACATCTGTGTGGGAAAACATGGGAGGACACATGGGATAAGACATGAGGAGGAGGAGCTCCACCCCACTACATGGAGGACACATGGGATAAGACATGAGGAGGAGGAGGAGCTCCACCCCACTACATGGAGGACACATGGGATAAGACATGAGGAGGAGGAGCTCCACCCCGCTACATGGAGGACACATGGGATAAGACATGAGGAGGAGGAGGAGGAGGAGGAGCTCCACCCCACTACATGGAGGACACATGGGATACGACATGAGGAGGAGGAGCTCCACCCCACTACATGGAGGACACATGGGATACGACATGAGGAGGAGGAGGAGCTCCATCCCGCTACATGGAGGACACATGGGATAAGACATGAGGAGGAGGAGCCCCACTACATGGAGGACACATGGGATAAGACATGAGGAGGAGGAGGAGGAGGAGCTCCACCTCGCTACATCTGTGTGGGAAAACATGGAGGACACATGAGACATGAGGAGGAGGAGCTCCACCCTGCTACATGGAGGACACACGGGATAAGACATGAGGAGGAGGAGCCCCACTACATGGAGGACACATGGGATAAGACATGAGGAGGGGGAGGAGCTCCACTACATGGAGGACACATGGGATAAGACATGAGGAGGAGGAGCCCCACTACATGGAGGACACATGGGATAAGACATTAGGAGGAGGAGCCCCACTACATGGAGGACACATGGGATAAGGGAGGAGGAGCCCCACTACATGGAGGACACATGGGATAAGACATTAGGAGGAGGAGCTCCACCCCACTACATGGAGGACACATGGGATAAGACATGAGGAGGAGGAGCTCCACCCCGCTACATGGAGGACACATGGGATAAGACATGAGGAGGAGGAGCTCCACCCCACTACATGGAGGACACATGGGATAAGACATGAGGAGGAGGAGCCCCACTACATGGAGGACACATGGGATAAGACATGAGGAGGAGGAGCTCCACCCCACTACATGGAGGACACATGGGATAAGACATGAGGAGGAGGAGGAGCTCCATCCCGCTACATGGAGGACACATGGGATAAGACATGAGGAGGAGGAGCTCCACCCCGCTACATAGAGGACACATGGGATAAGACATGAGGAGGAGGAGCTCCACCCCGCTACATGGAGGACACATGGGATAAGACATGAGGAGGAGGAGCTCCACCCCACTACATGGAGGACACATGGGATACGACATGAGGAGGAGGAGGAGCTCCATCCCGCTACATGGAGGACACATGAGATACGACATGAGGAGGAGGAGGAGCTCCACCCCGCTACATCTGTGTGGGAAAACATGGGAGGACACATGGGATAAGACATGAGGAGGAGGAGCTCCACCCCACTACATGGAGGACACATGGGATAAGACATGAGGAGGAGGAGGAGCTCCACCCCACTACATGGAGGACACATGGGATAAGACATGAGGAGGAGGAGCTCCACCCCGCTACATGGAGGACACATGGGATAAGACATGAGGAGGAGGAGGAGGAGGAGCTCCACCCCACTACATGGAGGACACATGGGATACGACATGAGGAGGAGGAGCTCCACCCCACTACATGGAGGACACATGGGATACGACATGAGGAGGAGGAGGAGCTCCATCCCGCTACATGGAGGACACATGGGATAAGACATGAGGAGGAGGAGCCCCACTACATGGAGGACACATGGGATAAGACATTAGGAGGAGGAGCTCCACCCCACTACATGGAGGACACATGGGATACGACATGAGGAGGAGGAGGAGCTCCATCCCGCTACATGGAGGACACATGGGATAAGACATGAGGAGGAGGAGCCCCACTACATGGAGGACACATGGGATAAGACATTAGGAGGAGGAGCTCCACCCCACTACATAGAGGACACATGAGACACGACATGAGGAGGAGCTCCATCCCGCTACATGGAGGACACATGGGATAAGACATGAGGAGGAGGAGCTCCACCCCACTACATGGAGGACACATGGGATAAGACATGAGGAGGAGGAGCTCCACCCCACTACATGGAGGACACATGGGATACGACATGAGGAGGAGGAGGAGCTCCATCCCGCTACATGGAGGACACATGGGATAAGACATGAGGAGGAGGAGCCCCACTACATGGAGGACACATGGGATAAGACATTAGGAGGAGGAGCTCCACCCCACTACATGGAGGACACATGGGATAAGACATGAGGAGGAGGAGGAGCTCCATCCCGCTACATGGAGGACACATGGGATAAGACATGAGGAGGAGGAGCTCCACCCCGCTACATAGAGGACACATGGGATAAGACATGAGGAGGAGGAGCTCCACCCCGCTACATGGAGGACACATGAGATATGACATGAGGAGGAGGAGGAGCTCCACCCCGCTACATCTGTGTGGGAAAACATGGGAGGACACATGGGATAAGACATGAGGAGGAGGAGCTCCACCCCACTACATGGAGGACACATGGGATAAGACATGAGGAGGAGGAGGAGCTCCACCCCACTACATGGAGGACACATGGGATAAGACATGAGGAGGAGGAGCTCCACCCCGCTACATGGAGGACACATGGGATACGACATGAGGAGGAGGAGGAGGAGGAGCTCCACCCCACTACATGGAGGACACATGGGATACGACATGAGGAGGAGGAGCTCCACCCCACTACATGGAGGACACATGGGATAAGACATGAGGAGGAGGAGGAGCTCCATCCCGCTACATGGAGGACACATGGGATAAGACATGGGAGGAGGAGCCCCACTACATGGAGGACACATGGGATAAGACATTAGGAGGAGGAGCTCCACCCCACTACATGGAGGACACATGGGATACGACATGAGGAGGAGGAGGAGCTCCATCCCGCTACATGGAGGACACATGGGATAAGACATGAGGAGGAGGAGCTCCACCCCACTACATGGAGGACACATGGGATACGACATGAGGAGGAGGAGGAGCTCCATCCCGCTACATGGAGGACACATGAGATAAGACATGAGCAGGAGGAGCCCCACTACATGGAGGACACATGGGATAAGACATTAGGAGGAGGAGCTCCACCCCACTACATAGAGGACACATGAGACACGACATGAGGAGGAGCTCCATCCCGCTACATGGAGGACACATGGGATACGACATGAGGAGGAGCTCCATCCCGCTACATGGAGGACACATGGGATAAGACATGAGGAGGAGGAGCTCCACCCCACTACATGGAGGACACATGGGATAAGACATGAGGAGGGGGAGGAGGAGCTCCACCCGCTACATCTATGTGGGAAAACATGGAGGACACATGAGGAGGAGGAGCTCCACCCCACTACATGGAGGACACATGGGATAAGACATGAGGAGGAGGAGCCCCACTACATGGAGGACACATGGGATAAGACATGAGGAGGAGGAGCCCCACTACATGGAGGACACATGGGATAAGACATGAGGAGGAGGAGCTCCACCTCGCTACATGGAGGACACATGGGATAAGACATGAGGAGGAGGAGCTCCACCTCGCTACATGGAGGACACATGGGATAAGACATGAGGAGGAGGAGAAGCTCTACCCCACTACATGGAGGACACATGAGACAAGACATGAGGAGGGGGAGGAGGAGGAGCTCCATGTGTGGGAAAACATGGAGGACACATGAGGAGGAGGAGCTCCACCCCGCTACATGGAGGACACATGGGATAAGACATGAGGAGGAGGAGGAGCTCCACCCCACTACATGGAGGACACATGGGATAAGACATGAGGAGGAGGAGCTCCAACCCGCTACATCTGTGTGGGAAAACATGGAGGACACATAGGAGGAGGAGGAACTTCCGGCAGCGGGATGATGACATCACATCTATGGCGGTAGAGTAGAACGGACATAGAGGAGATGTCGGCAATGCTCTGATGGTTCCAGTAGCAGACATCATGTGTGATTGGAATCTCGGGGTGACAATGTCCCGGGGGGGGGGGGGCTCACCGTGCCGGGAACATGCACTCCTCCTCGCGGTACAGCCGGTGGTTGATGATCTGGTAGTGGGTCCCCAACTTCCGACTGATAAGATTTTTCATCAGATCCCGAGAAATCCCGGAGCGGAACGGAGCCAAATCCTGCTGGGTGACCCTGGAGGGGGAGGAGAGGGGCGGGGTCACATACAACTTGTGGGCGGCACAGGAGAAGGTGGGTGGGGTCATATAGGTGTGGTGGGCGGCACAGGAGAAGGTGGGTGGGTCATATAGGAGTGGTGGGTGGTACAGGAGGAGGTGGGTGGGGTCATATAGGAGTGGTGGGTGGTACAGGAGGAGGTGGGTGGGGTCATATAGGAGTGGTGGGTGGTACAGGAGGAGGTGGGTGGGGTCATATAGGAGTGGTGGGCGGTACAGGAGGAGGTGGGCGGGGTCATATAGGAGTGGTGGGCGGTACAGGAGGAGGTGGGAGGGGACACTCACCATTCATAGCAGGTGTCATTGTGACAAGGGGCGTGGCTCTCCACCCTCTTCTGGATACGATGGAGATAAGAAAACCAGCGAGGATCTGATGAGAGAAGAAAGTCCGAATTTATCCAGATATATCGTCTGCCTACCTACCTACCCCCCAATATAAACCCTATCGTCCCCCCATTCAGACATCCCACCTACCCCCCCCCAATACAGACATACCGTCTACCTACCTACCTCATACAGACATACCGCCCACCTACCCCCCCCCCCAAATATAAACCCACCTACCCCCCCCATACAGACATCCCACCTACCCCCCTCAATATAAACCCACCTACCCCCCCCCCCCCATATAGACACCCCACCTACCTATCCACCCCCAATATAAACCCCACCTTCCAATACAGACATCCCGCCTACCTACCCCCAATACAGACATACCGCCCACCTACCCTCACCCAATACAGACCTACCTACCCCCCAATACAGACCTACCTACCCCCCCCAATACAGACATACCGCCTACCTACCCCCAATACAAACCTACCCCCCCCCCCAATACAAACCCTACCTACCATACAGACATACTGCCCACCTACCCACCCAATATAACCTCTGTATATTACCCCTCCCCCATAGTCCTGTATATTACCCCCCTGTACCCCTCCCCCCATAGTTCTGTATATTACCCCCCCTGTACCCCTCCCCCCCATAGTACTGTATATTACCCCCCCTGTACCCCTCCTCCTCATAGTTCTGTATATTACCCCCCTGTACCCCTCCTCCTCATAGTTCTGTATATTACCCCCCCTGTACCCCTCCTCCTCATAGTTCTGTATATTACCCCCCTGTACCCCTCCTCCTCATAGTTCTGTATATTACCCCCCTGTACCCCTCCCCCCCATAGTTCTGTATATTACCCCCCCTGTACCCCTCCTCCTCATAGTTCTGTATATTACCCCCCCTGTACCCCTCCTCCTCATAGTTCTGTATATTACCCCCCCTGTACCCCTCCTCCTCATAGTTCTGTATATTACCCCCCTGTACCCCTCCCCCCCATAGTTCTGTATATTACCCCCCCTGTACCCCTCCTCCTCATAGTTCTGTATATTACCCCCCCTGTACCCCTCCTCCTCATAGTTCTGTATATTACCCCCCCTGTACCCCTCCCCCCCATAGTACTGTATATTACCCCCCCTGTACCCCTCCTCCTCATAGTTCTGTATATTACCCCCCTGTACCCCTCCTCCTCATAGTTCTGTATATTACCCCCCCTGTACCCCTCCTCCTCATAGTTCTGTATATTACCCCCCTGTACCCCTCCCCCCCATAGTTCTGTATATTACCCCCCCTGTACCCCTCCTCCTCATAGTTCTGTATATTACCCCCCCTGTACCCCTCCTCCTCATAGTTCTGTATATTACCCCCCCTGTACCCCTCCTCCTCATAGTTCTGTATATTACCCCCCCTCCCCCCCATGGTTCTGTATATTACCCCCCCTGTACCCCTCCTCCTCATAGTTCTGTATATTACCCCCCTCCCCCCCATGGTTCTGTATATTGCCCCCCTGTACCTCTCCCCCATAGTCCTGTATTGCCCCCCGGAACTCACCCCCCGTCTGCCCCTCCCCCTGGACGCTCAGGGCCCCCAGAAGGATCAGACACAGCAGCGCCATCTCTCCGCCATCCATTGCTCGGGTCTGATCCGCCCGCTCGGCTCTCCAACATGACCCGGAAATAGATCCCCCTCCACCCCACCAACAACATGGCGGCCAGAAATGTCGCCTCCTCCGGAAACCCATCGGAGACCGGACGGGGTCATGTGATCTGAAACGTTAGGAAACCTCCCATCCTCCCTTCCCCATTATTGTGTATAGAGGATGGAGATGACGGCCCATTCCTCATTATGGGGGCTGTGTGTACAGGATGGACCATCATATATATATATGTGGGGGGGGAGGGGGTACACTGATCAGCCTGACCCTACTGGGGCCTGTATTTGCAATTATGGGGTCCTCTGAATTTACTGGGTCATGTAATGACCATTAAGGGGCCCCCTGTCCTCACCACACCAGGTTCTGCATTGGCTATTAAGGGGTCCCCCGACCATGCTGGATCCTATAACGATGACACGTCTGGGGCCCCCCAAGCTTACTGGTTCCATTAATGTGTATTCTCGTCCCACCTGACCTTACAAGGTTCTGCAATGACTATTCTGAGACCCCCGGACCTTATAGGGTCCTGTAATAGCTATTTGGGTGACCCCCCCCTCTGTATTATGAGCCCGCTGACATTACAGGGTTCTCTATTGACTATTTTGGGCCCCCTTGACCTCTCTAGGTCCTTTAGTGGCTTTCCTGGGGACCCCTGACCATACTGGGCTCTCTAATGGCTATTCTGGAGCCCCCTGACCTCACCAGATCCTGCAATGGGTGTTTTGGAGCCCCCTGACCTTACCGCATCCTGCAATGGGTGTTCTGGAGCCCCCTGACCTTACCGGGTCCTGCAATGGCTATTCTGGAGCCCCCTGGCCTTACCAGGTCCTGCAATGGCTATTCTGGAGCCCCCTGGCCTTACCAGGTCCTGCAATGGCTATTCTGGAGCCCCCTGGCCTTACCGGGTCCTGCAATGGGTGTTCTGGAGCCCCCTGACCTCACCAGATCCTGCAATGGCTATTCTGGAGCCCCCTGGCCTTACCGGGTCCTGCAATGGCTATTCTGGAGCCCCCTGGCCTTACCGGGTCCTGCAATGGCTATTCTGGAGCCCCCTGGCCTTACCGGGTCCTGCAATGGGTGTTCTGGAGCCCCCTGACCTTACCGGGTCCTGCAATGGGTGTTCTGGAGCCCCCTGACCTTACCGGGTCCTGCAATGGGTGTTCTGGAGCCCCCTGACCTCACCAGATCCTGCAATGGGTGTTCTGGAGCCCCCTGACCTCACCAGATCCTGCAATGGCTATTCTGGAGCCCCCTGACCTTACCGGGTCCTGCAATGGGTGTTCTGGAGCCCCCTGACCTTACCGGGTCCTGCAATGGGTGTTCTGGAGCCCCCTGACCTTACCGGGTCCTGCAATGGGTGTTCTGGAGCCCCCTGACCTCACCAGATCCTGCAATGGCTATTCTGGAGCCCCCTGACCTTACCGGGTCCTGCAATGGGTGTTCTGGAGCCCCCTGACCTTACCGGGTCCTGCAATGGGTGTTCTGGAGCCCCCTGACCTTACCGGGTCCTGCAATGAGTGTTCTGGAGTCCCCTGACCTTACCAGATCCTGCAATGGGTGTTCTGGAGCCCCCTGACCTCACCAGATCCTGCAATGGGTGTTCTGGAGCCCCCTGACCTCACCAGATCCTGCAATGGGTGTTCTGGAGCCCCCTGACCTTACCGGGTCCTGATTCCTCTATATAGATCTTTATATCACTAGAGGGGTCTTCATCAGGGGGAAGGTGGTCCTGATTCCTCTATATAGATCTTTATATCACTAGAGGGGTCTTCATCAGGGGGAAGGTGGTCCTGATTCCTCTATATAGAGGAAATTCCAACTCATCTTATGTCGCGTACAGCAAATGTCAGATGGGAGCTTTTGGTCGGATTTTCTGACAGTGTGTAGGCTCCATCGGACATTTGCTGTCGGAATTTCCGACAGCAAATGTTTGAGAGCTGCTTCTCAATTTTTCCGACAACAAAAGTTCTTGTCGGAAATTCAGATCGTGTGTATGCAATTTCCGACGCACAAAAATTCTACGCATGCTCGTAATCAATAATTGTTATTGGCTCGTCGTAGTGTTCTACGTCACCGCGTCCCTGACCATCGGAATTTCCGACAACATTTGTGTAACCGTCGTGTGTAACGCAGCGCAAGTTTGAGCCGACATTCCGTCGTCTACAGGAAGTGAGTTCTCACGGGACAAACACAGATCTGCAGTCAGACAAAAAAGTTACCGACATTTAAACTTTTTATTTTTAAATATGGAGACGTGATGGAGCCCTCGGTCTTTCTCTGGTATATTTGCTGTGTGTGATAGTCACACGTTGGTGTGTAGTTGTGATCGGTGAGGCCTGTCAGTGGTGTGGGGGAGGGGAGGACGACGCACCTCAGGCATAGGAGTGGTGGAGCAGGTTTGGTGAGCGGTGTGAAGGTTCTGCAGACTCGGAAGAGTGGGGGGCCACATTCTATGAGGTGAGCAGCTTCAGGTGGGCTGTATGGGGGTACCTGATACTGTGCGGGGGGAGGGGGGGGCAGGAACGGTGACCGGCGCACACAGGTGAGTGACGTTTATATCTCTCCATAGTAATGGAGGACGAGGTGAGATACAATGCCACTCAACCGACACTTCCTGTAAGACAATTATACATTATATATTATCACACCGCATTGTGTATATATAGTATATAATATATCACACCGCACTGTATATATAGTATATAATATATCACACCGCACTGTATATATAGTATATAATATATCACACCGCACTGTATATATAGTATATAATATATCACACCGCACTGTATATATAGTATATAATATATATCACACCGCACTGTATATATAGTATATAATATATCACACCGCACTGTATATATAGTATATAATATATCACACCGCACTGTATATATAGTATATAATATATCACACCGCACTGTATATATAGTATATAATATATCACACCGCACTGTATATATAGTATATAATATATATCACACCGCACTGTATAATAACACAGAATATTATTGCATTATTGTAACTACGGAGAACTTCATTATCACACTATGGATGGAGATTGGATGAAACTGGGGCACATAGAATGGGGGACAGCTGTACATAGGAACCAATCAACTTCCAGGTTTTATTGAACAAGCTGAAGATAGAAGCTGATTGGTTACAATGTAAAGCTGCACCAGATTCTGCGTGCTCCAGTTTTAGTAAATCTCCCCCAGAGGGTATAATACGAGCATTGTAAAGATGATAATTGTGTGGTGTGGGGTCTGGTTGGGTGATATGAGGACAGGTTGGGGTGATGATGACGATTAGGGATGAGTTTGAGTCAAACATTGCCTGTTCGAGTGTTCGGCGAACAACGAACAATTAGGGGTGTTCGCGGCAAATTCGAAAAGCCGAGGAACGCCCTGTTAAAGTCTATGGGAGAAATCTAAAGTGTTAATTTTAAAGGCTAATATACAAGTTATTGTCCTAAGAAGTGTTTGGGGACCCGGGTCCTGTCCCATGGGAGTGTTTGGGGACCCGGGTCCTGCCCCGGGGGAGTGTTTGGGGACCCGGGTCCTGTCCCAGGGGAGTGTTTGGGGACCAGGGTCCTGCCCCAGGGGGAGTGTTTGGGGACCCGGGTCCTGCCCCGGGGGAGTGTTTGGGGACCCGGGTCCTGCCCCGGGGGAGTGTTTGGGGACCCGGGTCCTGCCCCGGGGGAGTGTTTGGGGACCCGGGTCCTGCCCCGGGGGAGTGTTTGGGGACCCGGGTCCTGTCCCAGGGGAGTGTTTGGGGACCCGGGTCCTGCCCCGGGGGAGTGTTTGGGGACCCGGGTCCTGCCCCGGGGGAGTGTTTGGGGACCCGGGTCCTGCCCCGGGGGAGTGTTTGGGGACCCGGGTCCTGCCCCGGGGGAGTGTTTGGGGACCCGGGTCCTGTCCCGGGGGAGTGTTTGGGGACCCGGGTCCTGTCCCAGGGGAGTGTTTGGGGACCCGGGTCCTGCCCCAGGGGAGTGTTTGGGGACCCGGGTCCTGCCCCAGGGGAGTGTTTGGGGACCCGGGTCCTGTCCCAGGGGAGTGTTTGGGGACCCGGGTCCTGTCCCAGGGGAGTGTTTGGGGACCCGGGTCCTGTCCCAGGGGAGTGTTTGGGGACCCGGGTCCTGTCCCAGGGGAGTGTTTGGGGACCCGGGTCCTGCCCCAGGGGAGTGTTTGGGGACCCGGGTCCTGCCCCAGGGGAGTGTTTGGGGACCCGGGTCCTGCCCCAGAGGAGTGTTTGGGGACCCGGGTCCTGCCCCAGGGGAGTGTTTGGGGACCCGGGTCCTGTCCCAGGAAACATGTATCAATGCAAAAAAAGTTTTAAAAATGGCCGTTTTTTCAGGAGCAGTGAATTTAATAATGCTAAAAGTGAAACAATAAAAGTGTAATATTCCTTTAAATTTCGTACCTAGGGGGGGTGTAAAGTCAGCATGTGAAAAAGCGCATGTTTCCCGTACATAGAACTGTCCCTGCACAAAGTGTCATTTCTGAAAGAAAAAAAGTCTTTTAAAAACTGACTTGCAGCAATAAAGAATTGTCGGCTCCGGCAATTCAGAGAGAATTCATTCATAAAAAAAAAAAAAAGCGTGGAGGTCCCCCCAAATTCCATTACCAGGCCCTTCAGGTCTGGAATGGATATTAAGGGGAACCCCGCCGTCAATTTAAAAAAAAAATGGCGTGGAGTTCCCCCAAAAGTTCACACCAGACCCCCTTATCCGAGCACGTTAACCTGGCCGGCCGCAGAAAAGAGGGAGGGACAGAGTGCGCCCCCCCTCTCCTGAATCGCACCAGGCCACATGCCCTCAATATGGGGAGAATGTCCCCATGTTGATGGGGACAAGGGCCTCCTCCCCACAACCCTTGCCCGGTGGTTGTGGGGGTCTGCGGGCGGGGGGCTTATCAGAATCTGGAAGACCCCTTTAACAAAGGGGACCCCCAGATCCTGCCCCCCCCCTATGTGAATTGGTAATGGGGTACATTGTACCTCTACCATTTCACGAAGGAAGTGTAAATAGTTAAAAAAAAACACACAGACACCGTAGAAAAAAGTCCTTTATTAATAAAAACAAAAAAATAATTCAGCAATGGTAATCCACTCGATCCCGGCTCCCTGCTCCAACATTGTCTGTATCCAGCGACGGGTGATCTCCAGTCCAGCGATGAGAAGATCCATCCATCCAGAGCGCAGCTGTGACATTACTTATATAGGGGAGGCGGGGCCACCCGTCACGTGACCCCGCCCCCTCTGATGCACCCTCTGCTACGTCACTGGGAAAGCCCAGTCTTCCCCCTTGCTGGGCTTCCCCAGACCTGAAGGGCCTGGTAATGGAATTTGGGGGGACCCCCACGCTATTTTTTTTTTATGAATGAATTCTCTCTCAATTGCCAGAGCCGACAATTCATTAGAGCCGCAAGTCCGGTTTTAAAAGACTTTTTTTCTTTCAGAAATGACACTTTGTGCAGGGACAGTTCTATGTACGGGAAACATGCGCTTTCTCACATGCTAACTTTACACCCCCCCCCAGGTACGAAATTTAATATTACACTTTAATTGTTTCACTTTTAACATTATTAAATTCACTGCTCCCGAAAAAACAGCCGTTTTTAAAACTTTTTTTTGCATTGATACATGTTTCCTGGGACAGGACCCGGGTCCCCAAACACTCCCCTGGGGCAGGACCCGGGTCCCCAAACACTCCCCTGGGGCAGGACCCGGGTCCCCAAACACTCCCCTGGGACAGGACCCGGGTCCCCAAACACTCCCCTGGGACAGGACCCGGGTCCCCAAACACTCCCCTGGGGCAGGACCCGGGTCCCCAAACACTCCCCTGGGGCAGGACCCGGGTCCCCAAACACTCCCCTGGGGCAGGACCCGGGTCCCCAAACACTCCCCTGGGGCAGGACCCGGGTCCCCAAACACTCCCCTGGGGCAGGACCCGGGTCCCCAAACACTCCCCTGGGGCAGGACCCGGGTCCCCAAACACTTTTTAGGACAATAAATTGCATATTAGCCTTTAAAATTAACACTTTAGATTTCTCCCATAGACTTTAACAGGGTGTTCCGCGGCTTTTCGAATTTGCCGTGAACACCCCAAATTGTTCGTTGTTCGCCGAACAGGCAATGTTCGAGTCAAACATGAGTTCGACTCGAACTCAAAGCTCATCCCTATTAATGATGATGATGATTGTGTGGTGTGGGGTCTGGTTGGGTAATATGAGGACAGGTTGGGATGATGATGGTGGTGGTGATGATGATGGTGGTGGTGGTGATGATGATGATGGTGGTGTGGTGGTGGTGGTGGTGGTGATGGTGATGATGTGGTGTGGTGTGGGGTCTGGTTGGGTAATATGAGGATAGGTTGGAATGATGATGATGATGATGATGATGGTGGTGGTGGTGATGATGGTGGTGGTGGTGATGATGATGATGGTGGTGGTGGTGATGATGATGATGATGGTGGTGGTGGTGATGATGGTGATGGTGGTGGTGATGATGATGATGTGGGGTCTGGTTGGGTAAAATGAGGACAGGTTGGGGTGATGATGATGGTGGTGATGATGATGATGATGATGATGATGATGAGTGTGTGGTGAGGGGTCTGGTTGGGTAAAATGAGGACAGGTTGGGGTGATGATGATGATGGTGGTGGTGATGATGATGATGATGATGATGATGAGTGTGTGGTGAGGGGTCTGGTTGGGTTATATGAGGACAGGTTGGGATGATGATGATGATGGTGGTGGTGGTGGTGGTGATGATGATGATGATGATGATGGTGGTGGGTGTGGTGGTGATGATGATGATGATGATGGTGGTGGTGGTGGTGGTGATGATGATGATGATGATGATGGTGGTGGGTGTGGTGGTGATGATGATGATGATGATGATGATGATGATGATGATGGTGGTGGGTGTGGTGGTGATGATGATGATGATGATGGTGGTGGGTGTGGTGGTGATGATGATGGTGATGATGGTGGTGGTGATGGTGATGATGGTGGTGGTGGTGGTGGTGGCAGTGATGATGATGATGATGAGGGGTCTGGTTGGGTTCATTCTCGTGCTGCACAGAGTTCCTCCTCATCATTTGATCTGTATCACTTTGTAGGAAGTGTGACGTCTGTGGTGAGAATTGAAGGATCTCACAAGTGGTGACTCTGAAGTTCGGGGAATGCGGAGGATGGGAGGGAGGAATGTGGGATGAGTGCCGAGCACACAAGTGGTCAGCGGCCGAGCCCTCGGGAACCGTTCCAGTATTGTAATTGGTACGGCTGGTGAGACGGATCCTTGAAGTCCCACCCACATCCTGAGGGCTCCGTGGGAGTTTCATGTATTCCCTCCGAACGGAATGAGCACCTGTCCTCCATTTATAAAGATCTTGTAAGAAGAGATCGGGGGAGGGAAGACTTATCTCTTACACATTTTAGGAAAGTTTATCACACTGCAGTGTAGGCCTGAGCACCTCTTGCCATTTATCTATCACTGTGGCCATACTAAAAAATAAAAATAAAACCCTAGACATAAGACTCCTTGGTGACGCTGGTACAGGAGTACCCCTCATCCTTACAAAGTCTCTGTTTGTCCCAGGTCATCCCGTTACACTAGGATGTTGGGTTGCAGTACTAGGAGGTTGGGTTGCAGTACTAGGAGGCTGGGTTGCAGTACTACGAGGTTGGGTTGCAGTACTAGGAGGCTGGGTTGCAGTACAAGGACGTTGGGTTGTAGTACTAGGAGGTTGGGTTGCAGTACTAGGAGGTTGGGTTGCAGTACTAGGAGGTTGGGTTGCAGTACAAGGACGTTGGGTTGCAGTACTAGGAGGTTGGGTTGCAGTATTAGGAGGTTGGGTTGCAGTACTAGGAGGTTGGGTTGCAGTACTAGGACGTTGGGTTGCAGTACTAGGAGGTTGGGTTGCAGTACTAGGACGTTGGGTTGCAGTACTAGGAGGTTGGGTTGCAGTACTAGGACGTTGGGTTGCAGTACTAGGAGGTTGGGTTGCAGTACTAGGACGTTGGGTTGCAGTACTAGGACGTTGGGTTGCAGTACTAGGATGTTGAGTTGCAGTACTAGGAGGTTGGGTTGTAGTACTAGGAGATTGGGTTGCAGTACTAGGAGGTTAGGTTGCAGTACTAGGGCGTTGGGTTGCAGTACTAGGGCGTTGGATTGCAGTACAAGGACGTTGGGTTGCAGTACTAGGAGGTTGGGTTGCAGTACTAGGACGTTGGGTTGCAGTACTAGGACGTTGGGCTGCAGTACTAGGGCGTTGGGTTGCAGTACTAGGAGGCTGGGTTTCAGTACTAGGACGTTGGGTTGCAGTACTAGGAGGTTGGGTTGCAGTACTAGGACGTTGGGTTGCAGTACTAGGAGGTTGGGTTGCAGTACAAGGACGTTGGGTTGCAGTACTAGGAGGTTGAGTTGCAGTACTAGGACGTTGGGTTGCAGTACTAGGAGGCTGGGTTTCAGTACTAGGACGTTGGGTTGCAGTACTAGGAGGTTGGGTTGCAGTACTAGGACGTTGGGTTGCAGTACTAGGAGGTTGGGTTGTAGTACTAGGCTGTTGGGTTGCAGTACTAGGAGGTTGGGTTGCAGTACTTGGAGGTTGGGTTGGAGTACTAGGAGGTTAGGTTGCAGTACTAGGACGTTGGGTTGGTTTTCACAACAGGAAAAAGACCACTGGGAATCGCGGGGGAAAATAGAGAAAAAGTTCTCTTTTTTTCCCCGCAGTTTTCTTGTTGGGAAAATTGCCATGGAGCATACACACGACCGTTTTCCTGGCGCAAAGCCACTATTGGCAGTTTTCCTGCCGGGAAAAAACGTGTGTACGAGGCTTTAGAATCCTTATAAGCTTAGTTCTGGGTCCTGGAGACCGGGGACTTTGCAGAGCTTTGGATGGGATAAAGCCTCTATTCCTCGGTCCACACTGAACCTGGACCTCGTTATTAGTCTTAGCTGTCCATAGGCCTTTCTATATATGATGTGGTGGCTGATGATGCTGATCTGGCTTTGCTGTGGATTTCTGCTGCTGGGTGAAAAGGCCAACCGCTGACCGAACACTAAACAATACAAGAGCTGCCTGTTTTGGGGAGCCCAATAAAGGGGTGTCCCGTTTTTCCGTTACTGATCTAAATTTAGTTCGTTGCTCGGAGGGCCAAATGATTTGTTTTATTCGATGGACATTGCTGTATAAATTCCTCCGGCACTGAGCTGGGTGTGTTTGCTGCTTTGCTGAATAAAATTTAAGGACTCACCAGCTTGGTCCTCCTCGGTGTGCCTGTCTTGGACCTCCTCGGTGTGCCTGTCTTGGTCCTCCTCGGTGTGCCTGTCTTGGTCCTCCTCGGTGTGCCTGTCTTGGTCCTCCTCGGTGTGCCTGTCTTGGTCCTCCTCGGTGTGCCTGTCTTGGTCCTCCTCGGTGTGCCTGTCTTGGTCCTCCTCGGTGTGCCTGTCTTGGACCTCCTCGGTGTGCCTGTCTTGGTCCTCCTCGGTGTGCCTGTCTTGGTCCTCCTCGGTGTGCCTGTCTTGGTCCTCCTCGGTGTGCCTGTCTTGGTCCTCCTCGGTGTGCCTGTCTTGGTCCTCCTCGGTGTGCCTGTCTTGGTCCTCCTCGGTGTGCCTGTCTTGGACCTCCTCGGTGTGCCTTTCTTCGTCCTCCTCGGTGTGCCTGTCTTGGTCCTCCTCGGTGTGCCTGTCTTGGACCTCCTCGGTGTGCCTGTCTTGGTCCTCCTCGGTGTGCCTGTCTTGGACCTCCTCGGTGTGCCTGTCTTGGACCTCCTCGGTGTGCCTGCCTTTGTCTTCCTCAGTGTGCCTGTCTTGGACCTCCTCGGTGTGCCTGTCTTGTTCCTCCTTGGTGTGCCTGTCTTGGTCCTCCTCGGTGTGCCTGTCTTGGTCCTCCTCGGTGTGCCTGTCTTGGACCTCCTCTGTGTGCCTGTCTTGGACCTCCTCTGTGTGCCTGTCTTGGTCCTCCTCGGTGTGCCTGTCTTTGACCTCCTCGGTGTGCCTGTCTTTGACCTCCTCGGTGTGCCTGTCTTGGTCCTCCTCGGTGTGCCTGTCTTGGACCTCCTCTGTGTGCCTGTCTTGGACCTCCTCTGTGTGCCTGTCTTGGACCTCCTCTGTGTGCCTGTCTTGGACCTCCTCGGTGTGCCTGTCTTGGACCTCCTCGGTGTGTCTGTCTTGGACCTCCTCGGTGTGCCTGCCTTTGTCCTCCTCGGTGTGCCTGTCTTGGTCCTCCTCGGTGTGCCTGTCTTGGTCCTCCTCGGTGTGCCTGTCTTGGTCCTCCTCGATGTGCCTGTCTTAGACCTCCTCGGTGTGCCTGTCTTGGACCTCCTCGGTGTGCCTGTCTTGGTCCTCCTCGGTGTGCCTGTCTTGGACCTCCTCGGTGTGCCTGTCTTGGTCCTCCTCGGTGTGCCTGTCTTGGTCCTCCTCGGTGTGCCTGTCTTGGTCCTCCTCGGTGTGCCTGTCTTGGACCTCCTCGGTGTGCCTGTCTTGGTCCTCTTCGGTGTGCCTGTCTTGGTCCTCTTCGGTGTGCCTGTCTTGGTCCTCCTCGGTGTGCCTGTCTTGGACCTCCTTGGTGTACCTGTCTTGGTCCTCCTCGGTGTGCCTGTCTTGGTCCTCCTCGGTGTGCCTGTCTTGGTCCTCCTCGGTGTGCCTGTCTTGGTCCTCCTCGGTGTGCCTGTCTTGGTCCTCCTCGGTGTGCCTGTCTTGGTCCTCCTCGGTGTGCCTGTCTTGGACCTCCTCGGTGTGCCTGTCTTGGTCCTCTTCGGTGTGCCTGTCTTGGTCCTCTTCGGTGTGCCTGTCTTGGTCCTCCTCGGTGTGCCTGTCTTGGTCCTCCTCGGTGTGCCTGTCTTGGTCCTCCTCGGTGTGCCTGTCTTGGTCCTCCTCGGTGTGCCTGTCTTGGTCCTCCTCGGTGTGCTTGTCTTGGACCTCCTCGGTGTGCCTGTCTAGGACCTCCTCGGTGTGCTTGTCTTGGACCTCCTCGGTGTGCCTGTCTTGGTCCTCCTCGGTGTGCCTGTCTTGGTCCTCCTCGGTGTGCCTGTCTTGGACCTCCTCGGTGTGCCTATCTTGGACCTCCTCGGTGTGCCTGTTTTGGACCTCCTCGGTGTGCCTGTCTTGGTCCTCCTCGGTGTGCCTGTCCTGTGCATTGTTTTCCACGTTGAGTTCCCGTTCTGCCTGTTCCCCCTACAATGGTTACTTATCAATGTGATAAACATGGACCCTTCCAGACATGACAACAGGTGCAGGAAACCTACAGAAGTGCGAAACATGACTATAATAAAGGTGACACGTACCTCCCCCCGACCTATGACCCCCTGTCCCTGATATTGGTTCGTTTACTGACCTTTCCTTCTCTCCAGCAGGGATGGATGAGGAATCCGTGTATTCGGCCCAATCATTTCACATCAGGACTGGATCTGAGAGGTAATCAGTCGTTCATCTATCAATTACCATTCATCATTCTGCACATTGGGCACTCAGTCTGTCCATACACCGGCACATGGGTCAGCAAGATCCCGAAACAGGAACCATATAATGGGATGGGAACCATTCATTGTCCCATCATGGAACCATAGAGAGGGGAGCTGGTCCCTTCATTGTCCCATCATGGAACCATAGAGAGGGGAGCTGGTCCCTTCATTGTCCCATCATGGAACTATAGAGAGGGAAGTGAGAGGGGAGCTGGTCCCTTCATTGTCCCATCATGGAACCATAGAGAGGGAAGTGAGAGGGAAGCTGGTCCCGTCATTGTCCCATCATGGAACCATAGAGAGGGGAGCTGGTCCCTTCATTGTATCATCATGGAACCATAGAGAGGGAAGCGAGAAGGGAGCTGGTCCCGTCATTGTCCCATCATGGAACCATAGAGAGGAAAGTGAGAGGGGAGCTGGTCCCTTCATTGTCCCATCATGGAACTATAGAGAGGGAAGCCAGATGGGAGCTGGTCCCGTCATTGTCCCATCATGGAACCATAGAGAGGAAAGTGAGAGGGGAGCTGGTCCCGTCATTGTCCCATCATGGAACCATAGAGAGGGGAGCTGGTCCCTTCATTGTCCCATCATGGAACTATAGAGAGGGAAGCCAGATGGGAGCTGGTCCCATCATGGAACCATAGAGAGGAAAGTGAGAGGGAAGCTGGTCCCGTCATTGTCCCATCATGGAACCATAGAGAGGGGAGCTGGTCCCTTCATTGTATCATCATGGAACCATAGAGAGGGAAGCGAGAAGGGAGCTGGTTCCGTCATTGTCCCAGCCATCATGGAACCATAGAGAGGAAAGTGAGAGGGGAGCTGGTCTTTTCATTGTCCCATCATGGAACCATAGAGAGGGGAGCTGGTCCCCTTATTGTCCCATCATGGAACCATTGAGAAAGGAGCTGTTCCCTTTATTGTCCTATCAAGGAACCATAGAGAGGGAAGCTGGTACCTTCATTGTCCCATCATGGAACCATAGAGAGGAAAGTGAAAGGTGAGCTGGTCTTTTTATTGTCCAATCATGGAACCAAAGAGAGGAAAGTGAGAGTGAAGATGGTCCCTTCATTGTCCCATCATGGAACCATAGAGAGGGAAGTGAGAGTGAAGATGGTCCCTTCATTGTCCCATCATGGAACCATAGAGAGGAAAGTGAGAGTGAAGATGGTCCCTTCATTGTCCTCACAGGACTGTATAGAGGCAAGTGAAAGGGAGAGCCGGTCCTTCCATTGTCCCATCACAGGACCATGTTTAGTCATGACCCCTCTTTACCACCGGCCATAATCAGTTCTACATCGTGGTGACAAAGAAATTGTATGTGATGCAATCTGTCTTCCCATCCAGATACAATGATAGCCAGAAGTCGGTCACCATCCAGACCCCGGCCAGTCAACCGCTATTGGATGCTGAGGAGACAGGACGAGAAGATGAGGAGGAGGAGGGGAGGGTGAGACCTAAATATCTACTTTCTTAATTATATCCTTCCAACAATCTATATACCCCTCTGATTATCCCACCAACTAACCAACAAGCCAACCAAACACCGTTCCAACCATCCATCCATCCATCCTTCCATCCATCCTTCCATCCATCCTTCCATCAGTTTAACCAACCAACGAGCCAACCAACCAACTAACTTTCTATCCATCCATCAATCCATCCACTCAAACAACTAACTACATTTTTATCCCTTCTTCCTTTTTCTCATTTTTTAACCACCTTTCCAACCAACCAATCAACTTTCAATTCTTTCATCCAACCACCCGTGCCTCTACTCATCTCTTTAACCCAACTACCTTCCTTCCAACTATCCATTCGCCAAATAAACCAACCCTTTACCCATCAGATGCCCCCTTCCTGGTCTGTCCATCCATCCCAACATTCTTCTACCTACCCGCCATCCATCTTCTGCCCCATCTGTCCATTCCTCCATCAGTTTCCGGTCCTTCTATCCACCCCTCTACCCATCAATCTCTTCATCCAAATCTTTCTTTTTCTCTCCAGGATGATAATTGGGGTGAGACGACTACGGCGGTGACATCAGAGCGCAGCGCCTCCCTTGAGGATGTATCTCTGCGGCGCGGACCCTCAGAGTCTCAGCCAGGCAGGCCTGGTGCTCGGACCATGTTGGGGTTCTATACGTTCTGTGTTCTTGGGGTTCTTACACTTCTGACTCCTCCTCTCTTTATCCTTCTTCCTCAGGTGCTTTGGCGCTCCGACCTGGAGCCCTGCGGGGTCATCTGTGAGGGTCTTTATGTCTCTGTGGCGTTTAAGATGCTGTTCATGATCCTGGGCTCCTGGGCTGTTTTCCTTCGCACTCCGCGCTATGTTCTGCCCCGCCTAGTGGAGTTTCGGGCTTTCTTGCTTCTTCTGCTGTGCATCTTCCTTCTCTCCTATTGGCTGTTCTATATAGTGAGGGTCCTTGGGGGCCAGGAGCGGAACTTGCTGAGTGTGGTCCAGTATGCCGCCTCCCTGGTGGATGCCTTCATCTTCATCCATTACCTGGCTGTGGTTCTACTAGAGCTGAGACAACTGCAGGCCTACTACATCCTGACGGTGGTGCGGAGCAGTGATGGGGAGAGCCGCTTCTACACCCTGGGGACAGTCAGGTATGACCACAGCCCTCACCCTATATGCCCACTTAAAGGAAAATGCCACCTTGAGTTCCATACCGTATAATCCACTTCCACGAATTCCAAAAAGTCACGGAACCGTCCAGCTTGGGTGCTTCTGTCAAGATATAGCTTCCTCTAGACATGCGCACTGCCGAAAAATGTTGTTAATTTTTGTTTTTGTTTCATTCCTTTTTTAAGCTTTTTTCGGAAATTTAGAAATTCTGAAAATTTGGAATTCGAAAATTTGGAATTCAGAAACTCGAAAATTCAGAAATTCGGAAATTCGAAAATTCTGAATTCGCAATTCGAAAATCGGAAATTCAAAAATCCAGAATTCGAAAATGTGTTAATTTGAAAATCGGCAATTCGAAAATTTGGAATTCAGAAACTCGAAAATTCAAAAAATCGGAAATTCGAAAATTCTGAATTCGCAACTCGAAAATCAGAAATTCGAAATTCAAAAATTTGGAAAATCGGAAAATTGGAAATTCCAAAATGCAGAATTCGAAAATTTGGAAATTTGAAAATCGGCAATTTGAAAATTTGTTAAATTCCAAAATGTCCGAATTTCCGAATTTTTTCATTTTCGCATTCCCGAGCTTCCAAATTCCGAATTTTCTAATTTTCAGAATTTCTGAAAAAAGCTAGAAAACGAATGAAACGAAAATTAACACATTTTTGGGGAGGAAGCTATATCTTGAAATTCGTAATATATTTTTGATTTTGGAAAATGTTAATATTTTGGAAATTTTTAAATTTTGGAAATTTTGTCATTTCGGAAATTCGTTATTTTGGAAATTCGGAAATGACGGAAATCTGGAAATTGCGGAAATTCAAAATTTTTTGGAATTAACGAATTTGTCAACATTCTTTAAACGAATTCGGATCTAAACAAATTGCACATGTGTAGCTTCCTCCTGTCTGGACATAGGAATCAGCTATTATAGCTGAGCATCCAAGACTAGACGGCACTAGCTTAGATGCAACTGGAACCCTTTATTGAAAACTCACACAAAGAATATATAATACACTAGATGAGGTGAGCCTGATCAGATTATCCTATACTGTGAACAGGAATATAATTAACATGAGCTAATTAACTAGTCACTTAACCACTTCAGCCCGGAACCATTTGGCTGGCCAAAGACCGGGCCACTTTATTGCGATTCGGGACTGCGTCGCTTTAACTGACAATTGCACGGTTGTGCGACGTGGCTCCCAAACAAAATTGGCGTCCAAATAGAGCTTTCTTTTGGTGGTATTTGATCATCTCTGCGGTTTTTAGTTTTTGCGCTATAAACAAAAATAGAGCGACAATTTTGAAAAAAACAAATTTTTTTTTTACTTTTTGCTATAATAAATATCCCCCAAAAATATATATAAAAAAACGTTTTTTCCTCGGTTTAGTCCGATACGTATTCTTCTACATATTTTTTGGAAAAATAAAATCGCAAGAAGCGTTTATTGATTGGTTTGCGCAAAAGTTATAGCGTCTACAAAATAGGGGATAGTTTTAAGGCATTTTTATTAATAATTTTTTATTTTTTCTAGTAATGGCGTCGATCAGTGATTTTTATCGTGACTGCGACATTATAGCGGACACTTCGGATACTCTTGACGCTATTTTAGGACCATTCACATTTATACAGCGATCGGTGCTATAAAAATGCCCTGATTACTGTGTAAATGACACTGGCAGTGAAGGGGTTAACCACTAGGGGGCGAGGAAGGGGTCAAGTTTTTCCTAGGGAGTGATTCTAACTGTTGGGGGCGGGGCTTACTGTGACACGACACTGATCTCTGCTCCCGATGAGAGGGAACAGACGATCAGTGTCCTGTCACTAGGCAGAACAGGGAGATGTTGTGTTTACACTTGCATCTCCCCGTTCTTCAGCTCTGTGACCCGATCGCGGGACACTGGCGGACATCGTGTCCGCGGGCATGGTCACGAAGCTCGCGATAGGGTCTCGCGAGTGCGCCACCACACAGCGGCAATTTAAAGGGGATGTACAGTATATATACGTCCATTTGCGCAGCCATGCCATTGTGTCGACGTATATCCTCATGCGGTGGTCGGGAAGCGGTTAACATGAGCTAATTAACTAGTCACTTAAACCAGCCTAGGTGACCAGACCGTTCTGCACCTACAACCCTGAAAACAAAGCGCTCAACATTGCACACAGAGGTGATCAGACAGACAGAAACAATAGGTGACTCCATTAACACAATTAACAATGGGAAAGACATACTTAGCAGAATCAGGTTACTTTGAGCTGATGATGCTGATTATGAGCATAGAGACCCTGAATATGGATCCTGGGCCTAGATTCCCATAGTCTGTGTGTTTTGGGGAGACATGGACTTGAATCCAAAACAAGACCACTCCAAGGGTCCCCCAGGCACACACCTCCCAAAGACTAGTGTTCCCTTAAAAGCCAGGGTCAACCCCCAAAAAACACACCTGTCCTGGTTTGGTCTGTCCCATTTCCCCCCCATCAAAAAGTCAACTAACAAGGTCCTAGACCTCCACCTGGTCTGGACATGCATTAGTCGGGGCAGAGTCACCTCACATAGTCGGTCCACATGATTCCCATTCTTGACTGCAAGAATAGTTGTCATCAGTAGGAGCGGGGCAGAGGTCGTTGACTCTTTGTTCAGCTGCCATTGCTTCAGCTGGAAGTAGGATCTTCACTACATCAGCTTGTCACTGAGAGGGGCCACATGCCCCCAGCTCCCTGGGACTCTGGAATTGTTGCTGGTGCTGGGCAGAGACTGGTAGCTCTCTGCCCTGTTTTTTTTCTGGTTGGGTCTGTCACAGTCACATACTATTATTATCATTATTAGACACTTATATAGCTCTGACATATACCGCAGTGCTGTACCCCAGCTTGTCACCGGGGAGAGGGGCCACATGCCCCGGTTTCCTGGGACTCCGGAGTTGTTGCTGGTACTGGGCAAAGGCTGGTAGCTCTCTGTCCTGTTGTGTCCTGGTTGAGTCTGTCCCATTTCTCCCCCATCAAAAATACAACTAACAAGGTCCTAGACCGCTACCTGGTCTGGACATGCATTAGTCGGGGAAGAGTCACCTCACATAGTCGGTCCACATGATTCCCGTTCTTGACTGCAAGGAATAGTTGTCGTCAGTAGGTGCGGGGCAGAGGTCATTGACTCTTTGTCCGGCTGCCATCGCTTCAGCTGGAAGTAGGAGCTTCACTACATCAGCTTGTCACTGGGGAGAGGGGCCACATGCCCCCGGCTCCCTGGGCCGGTGCTGGGCAGAGGTTGGTAGCTCTCTGCCCTGTTGTGTTCTGGTTGGGTCTGTCACAGTCACATACTATTATTATTATTAGACACTTGTATAGCTCTGACATAAACCGCAGTGCTGTACATCAGCTTGTCACTGTGGAGAGGGGCCACATTATCCCTGGCTCCCTGGGACTCCAGATTTGTGGCTGGTGCTGGGCAGAGGTTGGTAGCTCTCTGCCCTGTTGTGTTCTGGTTGGGTCTGTCACAGTCGCATACTATTATTATTATTATAATACACTTATATAGCTCTGACATATACTGCAGTGCTGTACATCAGCTTGTCACTGTGGAGAGGGGCCACATGCCCCCGGCTCCCTGGGACTCCAGAGTTGTTGCTGGTGCTGGGCAGAGGTTGGAGTCTCTCTGCCATGTTGTGTTCTGGTTGGGTCTGTCACAGTCACATACTATTATTATTATTATAATACACTTATATAGCTCTGACATATACTGCAGTGCTGTACATCAGCTTGTCACTGGGGAGAGGGGCCACATGCCCTGGCTCCCTGGGACTCCAGAGTTGTTGCTGGTGCTGGGCACAGGATGGTAGCTCTCTGCCCTGTTGTGTTCTGGTTGGGTCTGTCCCATTTCTCCCCCATCAAAAAGTCAACTAACAAGGTCCTAGAGCGCTACCTGGTCTGGACATGCAATAGTCGGGGCAGAGTCACCTCACATACGGTAGTCGGTCTACATGATTCCCGTTCTTGACTGCAAAGAATAGTTGTCATCAGTAGGAGCAAAGGTCATTGACTCTTTGTCCGGCTGCCATCGCTTCAGCTGGAAGTAGGAGCTTCACTACATCAGCTTGTCACTGAGAAGGGCCACATGCCCCCGGCTCCCTGGGACTCCAGAGTTGTTGCTGGTGCTGGGCAGAGGTTGGAGTCTCTCTGCCCTGTTGTGTTCTGGTTGGGTCTGTCACAGTCACATACTATTATTATCATTATTAGACACTTTTATAGCTCTGACATATGCCGCGGTGTTGTACATCAGCTTGTCACTGGGATGAGGGGCCACATGCCCCCGGCTCCCTGGGACTCCAGAGTTGTTGCTGGTGCTGGGCAGAGGTTGGAGTCTCTCTGCCATGTTGTGTTCTGGTTGGGTCTGTCACAGTCACATACTATTATTATTATTATTATTATTATAATACTTATATAGCTCTGACATATACCGCGGTGCTGTACAGAGAACACTGACCAGTCACGTTATCTTCTTCTTCCCTGCAGTATACAAAGAGCTGCTCTGTACGTGTTGGAGAATTACTCGAAGGATTTCCCTATTTACACTCCGGAGCCGAATGGCAGAAAGTTGGGAAAATCTTCACGTCACTCGGAGGGGAAAAGTGTGGATGGTGAGTGGTGTGTCAGAATGGATGGGGTGGGGGGCTGGTGGGGGGGGGGGCTGGGGGATCCAGAGCCCAATTATTGTGTATTTTTATTTTAGTATTTTTATTATTTTGAACAAATAGAGTAGAAAATGACATAGAAACGTGAGGCCAGAGGACTGGCAGAGATTACAACAAGACTATAAACAGTACTCTTCGCTCTCACGGGATATACAGGTGTGCTCATAAGTTTACATACCCCGGGGCAGAATTTGTGATTTCTGGGCATTTCTCAGAGCATATGAATGAGAACACAAAATCTTTTCTGTCACTCGTGGTCAGTGATTGGCCGAAGACATTTATTATCAATCACCTGTGTTTACTCTTCTTATATCATAATCACCACAGAAACTACCCAAATGAGCCTGATCAAAAGTTTACATACCCCGGTGATTTTGGCCTGATAACACTCACACAAGGTGACACAAAGGGGTTTGAATGGCGATTAAAGGGAACCGTCCTCACCTGTGATCTGTCTGCATGTACATTCAGAGAGCAATTACGCCTGCGTATCCATAGATACGCAGCGTAATTGCTAAGTAGCGCCGGCGTATCGACTTTCTGTATTCAGAAAGCTAGATACGCCGACTTTAGCCTAAGATACGACTGGCATAAGTCTCTTATGCCGTCGTATCTTAAGGTGCATTCTGCCGCTGGCCGCTAGGTGTCGCACCCGTAGTTGTCAGCGTAGAGTATGCAAATTGCATACTTACGCCGATTCACAAACGTACGCGTGGCCGCCGCTCGTTTTTTACGTCGTTTGTGTACGTCGTTTTCGCCGTAAGGCTGCTCCTGCTATTAGGAGGCGCAGCCAATGGTAAGTATGGCCGTCGTTCCCGCGTCGCGATTTCAAAATTTTACGTCGTTTGCGTAAGTCGTCCGTGAATGGCGCTGGACGCCATTTACGTTCACGTCGATACCAATGACGTCCTTGCGATGTCAATTACCGCAATGCACGTCAGGAAATTTTAGGGACGGCGCATGCGCAGTACGTTCGGCGCCTAATTTAAGTGATCCACGCCCCCTACCCGGATCATTTGAATTACGCGCGCTTACGATACGCCGCCGCAAATTACGGAGCAAGTGTTTTGTGAATACAGCGCTTGCTCCTGTAATTTACGGCGGCGTAGCGTAAAGACGATACACTGCGCCGCCGGATCAGTGCGCGCCCCTACCTGAATCTACCCCCCTGTGTTTACATGTAAATAACGGGAACATTCATATTAAAATAGCGACAGGATTCATATGTAAACAGCTGAGGCCGGCGGCGGCATTCATATGTGTATCATGCCCCTCTGCAGTGAAGAGATGATGTACACTAATCTCTAGCAACTAATCAGTGAGCCGTAATGTGCGCTGTAACCTCTAGCAACCAGTCAGTAAGTGGTAATGATATACTGTAACCTCTGGCAACCAATCTGCCTGCCTGCCTGATCTGATACAGTAAACTGATTTTAAGTCTAGCCAATATTTATTGTCTCAAAGCAGGTGGAGAGCGAAATTGCACCTGGGGGTTGGGGGCCAAGAAAAATTTTGCCCAGGGTCCAATCAACATTAAAGACGGCCCTGCCTGGGCGCACCATTTTTCATAAGGAGTTACCTTAGGATCCACAGGAACCCCCGGGTGCAAAGACCTTAGAAAATGGGAAATTCGATAAAATCGAAAGATTTACAAAACAGCAGTGATAGTTCGTTTTTCACCCCCTAGGGGTCAAAAAGTGGCCAATCCATTATCCCCCAGTCCTGATCTTCTGGTCAGTCTTTTCCAGGTCTACTTCATAAATGGAAAGTGGAGAGTGAAGCCGTCATTTCTAGAGGCGGCTCTTTAATTAGGCGGTCGCCTAAGGCCTCACACTCACAGGGGCCTCACGGTCGCCTAACTTACCCAATGCATTACCCCAGTTTTGAGGGACAGGGGACCTTAACGCTGATGTGCTCAGGCAGCGTTAAGAGCCCTGACTCAGGAGCTGGGCTGCCAGCGTCCCTAACAAACCACTGAATATCGGTGACACCACCCCTTGTGACGTCAATGACCCAGCGTGCCCTCAGTCAATGACGTCACAAGGGGGCGGGTTCACCAGGTGACATCACCGAGTGGACCCCGCCCCTCAGTTATAAAAGAGAAGGATCTGGGGCCACCTTGTCAAGGGGGCTTCCAGATTCCGATAAGCCTCCTGCCCACAGACCCCCCCACAACCACCGGCCAGGGTTGTGTGGAAGAGGCTCTTGTCCTTGAATTATTTTTCCCATCATGGGTGTGAGTGGGAGGGGCCCCATGTCAAGTTTTGCCTCACAAAGCCTAGAGCCGCCTCTGATTGGAAGGAATGATAATATAATGTCATAACCTTATGTGTGGAGACAACCCAAATCCAGAGTATAATACGTGATACTAGAAGGCAAGTTCCGGGGTCCTGGAAATGATCAAAACCCAACTGTTTGGGGTAAACCGCAATCTAGTTGTTCAAAATATATTGGGCCGGATTCAGATACCTGAGCGTATCTGTCCGGCCCACGTAACGTATCTCCGATACGTTACGCCGCTCTAACTTTGGGCGCGAGTTCTTTATTCAGAAAGAACTTGCGCCCTTAGTTACGGCAGCGTAACGTATGTGTTGCGGCGTAAGGCCGCGTAATTCAAATGGGGATGTAGGGGGCGTGTTTTATTTAAATTTGGCTTGACCCCGCGTATTTGACGTTTTTTTTTAACGTCATTGCTTTCGTCAACGTGAACGTAAATTACGTTCAGCCGTATTCGCGAACGACTTACGCAAACGACGTAAAATTTCAAAACTCGGTGCGGGAACGACGCCCATACTTAACATTAGCTCCCCCTCATATAGCACCTATACGCCTGGAAAAAGCCGAACGCAAACGACATAAAAAAAAGCGCCGGGCGGTCGTTCGTTTCTGAATCGGCGTAAATACTCATTTGCATATTCCTCGCGTAAAAATACGGAAGCGCCACCTAGCGGCCGGCCTGGAATTGCAGCCTAAGATCCGATGGTGTAAGACACTTACACCTGTCGGATCTTAGGGAAATCTATGCGGAACTGATTCTATGAATCAGGCGCATAGATACGACGGGCGGAACTCAGAGATACGACGGCGGATCTCGTTTCTGAATCCGGCCCATTAAGAACAAACACATAAAAGACCTTATGTCGCGTACAGACGATCGGAAATTCCGACAACAAAACTGTGGATTTTTTTCCGACTCATGTCGGCTCAAACTTGTCTTGCACACACACGGTCACACAAATGTTGTCGGGAAATTGCGAACGCCAAGAACGCCGGTGACGTACAACACGTACGGCGGCACTATAAAGGGAACTCTTTGGGCTCCTTCTACGAATCTCGTGTTAGTAGAAGTTTGGTGAGAGACGATTCGCGATTTTCAGTCCGTTACAGCGCGACGAATGTGCGATCTCCATTCCGACCGTTAGTTTTACCAGAACGAGCGCTCCCTTCTCGTACTTGATTCTGAGCATGGCGCGGAATATTGCATGCGTTGGAATTGTCTACACACGCTCTGAATTTACGGATTTTGTTGTCGAAAAATTTGAGAACCAGCTCTCAAATTTTCCTTGTCTGAGATCCCGACAGCAAATGTCCGATGGAGCCGACGCACGGTTGGAATTTTTCGACAACAAGCTCACATGGAACATTTGTTGTCGGAAATTCCGAGCGTTTGTAGGCGCCATTAGAGTACTCATAGCAATACACGTTTGTAGAATATCGTTTGTATCAACTGTCAGGGGTTAGCTCGGTAGCGGGGTATGTGACCCCCTGGATGGGTTCACCACACACTGGCCCAGATTCAAGAAGCACTTGCGCCCGCGCAACCATAGTTGCGCGGCGCAAGTGCTTACTTGCTCCGGTGTAACGAGTGCCCCTGATTCAGGAACCTCGTTACACCGACTGCAGCCTAGGATCTGACAGACATAAGCCTCCTTATGCCTTCACATCCCAGGCTGCATTCTTGCGTTGGCCGCTAGGGGGCGCGGCCTTTGTGATCGGCGTGTAGTATGCAAATTGCATACTACCACCGATTCACAAAAGTTGCGCGGGCCCTGCGTACGCAAGGTACGGAGTTTCCGTACGGCGCCTTTAGCATAAGGTTGCTCCTGCTAATAGCAGGGGCAACCAATGCTAAAGTATAGCTGCGCCTCCCGCTCGCGACGTTCAAATTTCACGTCGTTTACGTAAGTAAACCGTGAATGGCGCTGGACGCCATTCACGTTCACTTACAAGCAAATGACGTCCTTGCGACGTCATTTGCCGCAATGCACGTCGGGAAAGTTTCCCGACGGAGCATGCGCTGTTCGCTCGGCGCGGGAGCGCGCCTAATTTAAATGATTCCCGCCCCCGGCGGGATCATTTACATTAGGCAGCCTTGCGCCCGGCTGCTTAGCATATTGCCCGCGCAATTTACGGAGCAACTGCTCAGTGAATCGCGGGCAAAGCGCAATATTTGCGTGGGCGCAGAGAAAAAAATTTGCTCTTTGCCCACGCAAATATTGCGCGATTCTACTTGAATCTGGGCCTCTGAATTTATACAGACTGGCAGTCGAAGACAGTTGAAAACAACGTTTCTGGTTTATTTTTCCATCTTGCTGGAAAACAAGTGCAAACATCCAAACAGCATAAACAGAATCAAACATAAAATAACTGCTTGCCACTCTGGGCGTCTACCTTCTACACAGGAACCTATCTAGGAAGTCTAACACAGCCTACTGCTGGGTAGACAGTGCTGGTCATACAGCACAAAACAATAGTCTTTTCCTTTCTATAACACAGGAACAAGTCAATGGTCTCCTCACCTCATCAGGAGACTTTCTGGCACTGCTCTCCTATTCACACAGCCTTAGGAGTGACTCAGCTAATTAGTGGTTATCCTCTGGGCTACTTTATAGAGGCCTTTAATTGCCTCACTCTGAACAGCTGGAGTCTTCCAACGGCCCTTAGCCTTCCTGGCTATTTCTGGCAGCCGACGCCTAATAATGATTGGTGTATTGTCTAACAAGGCAGAAACGTATGTCCCGACTGTGACAACACCCACAGATCTACCTGACTTCCTGTCACACAACATATTGTAGGAGTGACGCTCGAAGGAGATTTCTGATTGGACGAGCTCTCTTAGCTTACTTACTGGTGATTTCCTCTGTATTTCCACCCGAAAACTCACTGGACTCGCCAATGATCACCGACAGACAGCCCGGCTTCTACTCCATCGATCTTCTCTTTGGATGGGATGTATATGGGGGAAGGGGGTCTCACCTGGAGCAGCAAGTTCTTTGTTTGGTTTGATATGTACTAAGCTCATGTATGCCGAGGCTGACCCATTTTATCTCTCCACAGGCTTGGGACATGGCACAGCCAGCCAATCACAGCTCAGCTCTGCCAACTACAAGGACCGCTACTACGAAGACATAGAATATGAGCGGAAAATACGCAGGCGCCACGCCAGGTGACGTATGGTACAACCTTCTCATATGGAGAGTGTAGCTTCATATAGATCTGCACAGTCATTCCTATCATTGTTCCCAGTAACAGGGGGTCATGGGAAAGACCATGCTGGTCCGTCTGTAGGATAGTCATGTGACTACTCGGCACAACACCATATTTCCAGTAACAGAGGATCATGGGAAAGGCCATGCTGGTCCATCTGTAGGATAGTCATGTGACTACTCAGCACAACACCATATTTCCAGTAACAGGGGATCATGGGAAAGGCCATGCTGGTCCGTCTGTAGGATAGTCATGTGACTACTCAGCACAACACCATATTTCCAGTAACAGAGGATCATGGGAAAGGCCATGCTGGTCCATCTGTAGGATAGTCATGTGACTACTCAGCACAACACCATATTTCCAGTAACAGGGGATCATGGGAAAGGCCATGCTGGTCCGTCTGTAGGATAGTCATGTGACTACTCGGCACAACACCATATTTCCAGTAACAGGGGATCATGGGAAAGGCCATGCTGGTCCGTCTGTAGGATAGTCATGTGACTACTCAGCACAACACCATATTTCCAGTAACAGGGGATCATGGGAAAGTCTATGCTCAGAGGCGGCTCTAGGCTTTGCGAGGCCTTGGGCAAAACCTAGTGTAGCGCCCCCTTACTTTCAGCATGGGCACTACGCTAAAGTTAGTGGGGAATGGGAAAGTTACTTTGCTCCCATTCAAAATGTTCTAAAATTGGGACTTCTGTCGTTCCAGAACGTCCACTGGGTCAGTCTGTGCTCCAGGGATGCAATACCATCCCTGGCCAGCAGTTGGCACCAGAGGAGTTCTGGCAGAGCAACTTTCCCCAGCAGCCAATCAGAGAAGTTTCTCCCTCGCAAGGCATGCTGGGGAAGGGTATATCTGTGACAGACGCCATTGATTTGTGTTCTTCTTCGCGGGGTCCCGGTGCGGCATTCACCTTCAGGGTGCGCGCATCCATGGACCCCGCTAGCGCGGCCCACCAGGCCAGAATTGCAGGTTACACAAACCCTCATCCGGAGGTAAAAAGGGACTCCAGTGATTTACTAGGTCCCCAGTTCTATTGAAAGGATCCCAGGCTGGGTGCCGTTCGATTGGGGGGTCGGCTTGAGGAGAACCCGGAGGCAGGTTGTCCAACAGGGCTTGAACGAACCAATCAGGGATCTGGTGACCGGAATGGTGACAGGTACGTTTTGCTGTCATCCGGTGACCTACGCTAAAACCTACTGGGAGGATTCCCTCCATCTATCCATCTAGCTCACCTAAAGTAATTGGCCTGTGGCAGAGGCCCTAGAGCCGGGCCTGTGAGAGAGATCTGTTCCTCCCACCAAATCCTAAGTGACACTTCAGCTGCCAGGCTTGTGGGAGGAGTCTGTCCGGGGGCACTTCGCCCGCTCTGTCTGGGGGCACTTCACCCACTCTGTCCGGGGGGCACTTCACCCGCTCTGTCTGGGGGCACTTCACCCACTCTGTCCGGGGGCACTTTACCCGCTCTGTCCGGGGGCACTTCACCCGCTCTGTCCGGGGGGCACTTTACCCGCTCTGTCCGGGGGCACTTTACCCGCTCTGTCCGGGGGCACTTTACCCACTCTGTCCGGGGGCACTTTACCCACTCCAACTAGAGTGGCGACGAATAACAGTTTGGTACTCTATTGAGCAAGTACTACTCAATTAATATCCGGGCCTGACACTGCAAGGACCTCCCCTTTCTTCATCAACCTGCTCTTCCCACTTAATGTTGATGTTGGCCGTGTTTGGCCTGGAATAAAGCATTGGAAACCCTTTATTCACTGTCTGGACCTTCGCTCACAAATCAGCGGCTCCTTCGGGGGTAGCGCTACACTAGACATGAGGCCCCACTCACGCCCATGAGGGAGAAAGAAAGATGAAGGGAAAGAAAGAAAGAAAGAAAGATGAAGGGAGAAAGAGAAAGGAAGGAAGAAGGGAATTTCCAACCAAAAGCTCACATCGGACTTTTCTAGATGGAAAATCTGACCGTGTGTAAGGGGCATTAGAAGAGCGCCATGTTACCAGTTACAAGGAATGATGGGAAATACATAGGGGAGGTGATGATGGTCCTTCTGTAGAATAGAAATTGATTCCAGCACTTCCAGTTGCTAAGGTGCAACGTCCCCCAATTGATAGAACAACGGATAATCTGCAAGAATTGGGTTTTTGAATAAGAGTCCAATAAGACAAAGGGGCAAAGAAGGCCAAATTGCCATACGATCAAAATGAACACCCACTTCAATTCATTGGTTTCTGACATTGATACATCACCTAAACCTATACCCCCTGATGAAGATCATTGGCATCGAAACCTGTTTTCATTTGTAATACGCAGCCTTTTGCTACAGCTGATGGTAATTCCAGGGTGTTCTTTTTGGATCATTTTTAATCTACGATTATATTTTCTGTAACTATACCAGTTGTACAATTTTATTAGACAATGATTATATTTTAATTGATTATTTTTTTTGGTGCTTAGAAAATCCAATCCTTGCAGACTATCTTTTGTTATTTTCTTCTGTAGGATAGCCATATGACTGTATGATGTTTCCAGTAAAAAGGCATTATGGGAAATACATAGGGTCACCCATGATATGATGGTCCTTCTGTAGGATAGTCATGCGATAACTCAGCTTAGTTCCTTGTTTCCAGTAACAAGGAATTCTGGGAAATACAGAGAGGACGCCCATGATGGTCCTTCTGTAGGATAGTCATGTCAATTCTCTGCACAGTGGCCCAGATTCAGGTAGAATTGCGCGATATTTGCGGGGGAGCAGGGCAACAATTTTGCCCTGCGCCCCCGCAAATATTTTGCGCTGCCCTTGATTCACGGAGCAGTAGCTCCGTGAATTGCGAGGGCGCGCCGGCAAATTTGCCCGGCGTAAGCGCGCGCAAGTTAAATGATCCCGCCGGGAGCGGGAATCATTTAAATTAGGCGCGCTCCCGCGCCGAGCGTACAGCGCATGCTCCGTTGGGAAACTTTCAAGTACGTCATTTGCTTCTAAGTGAACGTGAATGGCGTCCAGCACCATTCACGTTTCACTTACGCAAACGCTGTGAAATTCAAATTTCACGGCGCGGGAAGGCCGGCTATACTTTAGCATTGGCTGCCCCTACTATTAGAAGGGGCAGCCTTGCGCTAAAAGTAGCCGTACGGAAACCCCGTACCTGGCTTGCGCGGGGCCCGCGCAAGCTTGTGAATCGGCGTAAGTATGCAATTTGCATACTACACGCTGATGCACAATGGGAGCGCCCCCTAGCGCCCCCGCAAGAATGCAGCCTAAAATCTGCGAGGCATAAGAGCCTTATGCCGCGCAGATTTTAGGCTGCAGTCGGTGTAACGAGGTTCCTGAATCAGGAGCACTCGTTACACCGGAGCAAGTAAGCACTTGCGCTGCGTAACCTATGGTTGCGCGGGCGCAAGTGCTTCTTGAATCTGGGCCAGTGCCATGTTTCCAGTAACAGGGGATTATGGGAAATATGTACATAAAGTCACCCATGATGGTTCTTCTGTAGGATAATCATGCGATGACTCAGCTCAGCGCCATGTTTGCAGTAACACAGGATTATGGGAAATACATTGGGTCAGAATAGTGTAAAAAATAATTCCGCGCTGCCCTCCAGCTAACACAGCAATTAGATAATAGAAAAAACAATATAGGAACAAATAGCGTAGCGCTTGGTAAATTGAAGTAAACTTGAAATAACGGGATACAAATGAATATAAACGATCCAAACACTCAGAGCCGGTTCAATAGAACCATTCTAATAGGAGCGACGCACATTGCTCCGACTTAGAAAAAGGTTCTTGTACGACTTTGGGGGCGACTTGCATTTACTTCAATACAGAAGTCATTTTGCAAGTCGCCTCTGAAGTCGTCTTGAGATCGCCTTGCCGAGTCGCCCCCAAAGTCGTGCCCCCCCTGTGTGAACCGGCTCGGAGGTGATGAAAAATTTGTGAAAACAGTGAAAAGTAAACAATAGTGAAGTCTGTGTATACAAGCAATTAAAAGTCCATAACGTGTAAATGCCAAAATAACACTGAGAGTTCAAAGCTTCATATTGACATCAAGACGATGAACAAACGGTAACAAAAATAACTGAGGTGAAGGGAACCACCGACAGGTAGAAGGCTTACCGGAGCGTTTGAACCCAAAAAACGTACGTTCTATGGGTGAAACGAGCTTGTATTATGAGACCACCAATGTAGTCGGACACTTGTGGAAGCTCCAAATGACTGGACCAAGATCACCAAACTATCCACAGGGTGGGGATATCTTTGATCCAGAGAATTCTCTCCACCAGGCTTTCCAGAGGCCTTGCCAGGAACGGTTCCTAGTAAGGCCAACTACATCGGTGGTCTCATAATACAAGCTCGTTTGACCCATACAATGTACATTTTTTGGGGTTCAAACGCTCCGGCAAGCCTTCTACCTGTCGGTGGTTCCCTTCACCTCAGTTATTTTTTCACTGTTTGTTCATCGTCTTGATGTCAATAGAAAGCTTTGAACTCTCAGTGTTATTTTGGCATTTACACGTTATGGACTCTTAATGGTTTGTATACACGGACTTCGCTATTCTTTACTTTTCACTGTTTTCACTCATTTTTCATCACCTGAGTGTTTGGATCGTTTATATTCATTTGTACCCCGTTTTTTCAAGTTTACTTCAATTTACAAAGCGCTACACTATTTGTTCCTAAATACATTGGGTCGCCCATGATGGTCCTTCTGTAGGATAGTCATGTGAAGTCTCTGCACAGCGCCATGTTTCCAGTAACAGGAGAATATGGGAAATACATTGGGGTTGAGTTACTAAAGGCAAAGTGCAGTTGTCCCAGGGCTTAGTAAATGAGGTAAAGCTTTACTTCGCAAAGAATACCCAATCACTTGCCTGGATGAAGGAAGTCAGCAGAGCTTCTGCTCAGTTACTAAGCTCTGGAGCATCTACATAGTCCACTTGCCTTTAGTAAATCAACCCCATAGAGTCACCCTTGGTGGTCCTTCTGTAGGATAGTCATATGACTACTCATCTCAATGCCATGTTTCCAGTAACAAAGGATTATGGGAAATACATTGGGGGGGGTGAGCACTATGATCTGTCTGTAGGTTAGCCATATGACCATTCAGTACAGAGCCATGTTTCCAGTAACAAAGGATTATGGGAAATACATGGGGGGGGGTGACCACTATGATCTGTCTGTAGGTTAGCCATATGAGCACTCAGTACAGAGCCATGTTTCCAGTAACAAAGGATTATGGGAAATACATTGGGGGGGGTGAGCACTATGATCTGTCTGTAGGTTAGCCATATGACCATTCAGTACAGAGCCATGTTTCCAGTAACAAAGGATTATGGGAAATACATGGGGGGGGGTGACCACTATGATCTGTCTGTAGGTTAGCCATATGAGCACTCAGTACAGAGCCATGTTTCCAGTAACAAAGGATTATGGGAAATACATTGTGGGGGTGAGCACTATGATCTGTCTGTAGGTTAGCCATATGACCACTCAGTACAGAGCCATGTTTCCAGTAACAAAGGATTATGGGAAATACATTGGGGGGGTGAGCACTATGATCTGTCTGTAGGTTAGCCATATGACCACTCAGTACAGAGCCATGTTTCCAGTAGTAAGGGTTTCTGGGGAAATATATAGGAGTCGTGATGATGGTTCTCCGGAAGGATATCCATGTATTGTAGATCTGTAGATGATGCTCTGTGTGATTTTTACGTTCGGTGATAAATTGTCGGATTCTTTGTATGTGTCGGCAGGCTGGTGGTCGCGGTGCACCGCGCCTTCTCACAGGTGAATCTCTTGGATGACGGCACAAAATCTTCCCAGGCTTTACCACCGAGAGAGGCCGCCCAGAGCGTCTTCCCCCTTGTCGCACAGAGCCTGCAACGTTACCTCCGCACCACACGGCAGGCCCATCTGTACAGCATGGAGGCCATCATCCACCATCTCAGCCAGTGTCTCACCCACAATATGTCCGCTCAGGTACTCTACCTCTCTGGGCCTACAATATACTCTACAGAGCGCCGATCACTTCCAATCAGCTGAGATCAGATATTATGGGTGGAGTCAGTGCCATCTCCAGTCCTCCAGTGTCCCCTACGGGTCATACTATCAGGATTTCCCTCAGTTGGGAACATTGGTGGTGCCTACTGATCCAGCATGGATCCTCCACTAGATGCAGGAAATCCAGAGTACATGACCAGTTAGAGGAACCTAAGGACCACACCTCAATGTTTTTAGTAAGGGAGGATTATGGGAAGGACGGAGGTAGGTGTAGGTAGGTTCTCTTTAGTGGGAACTAAAACTCATAATCTGGTGCAGCTGTGCATGGGAGCCAATCAGCTTCTAACCTCAGCTTGTTTAATTAAGCCTTGGCAATAAAACCTGGAAGCTGATTGGTCTCTATGTAGAAGTGAGCCTTGATTTTGCACTCTCTAGGCTTAGTAAATAAACCCCATGGAGTCTTATGACCAGGGCTTTTTTTCAGCAGGAACACAGGGGAACACAGTTCTGGCACCTCCAGGACTAAATGTGTGTAAGGGGTGCTGGTGGGCAGGGGGTGGAGCCAAGGGATGGTCCTCGGAGGTGGGTAGGGGGAGGAGAAATGGGGTGACTCAGAAAGGGGGAGTTCCTGCACCTAACCTGTGAGAAAAAAAGCCCTGCTTATGACGCTTTGTTTGTGGTTTGGTTGTATTTTTTGAGGATTCTGGGTACAGAGACGAGTTTTGGGGTGTACAGTCAATGGTCTTGGTGTATTCTCTGACATCTCCTGCTATCACCTAACTCTCTCTTTCTCTCCCCCACAGGCCTTCCTGGAGCAGTACCTGCGGCCGGGGCCCACCTGCCAGTACTCTGGGGCCAACGTGGATCAGTGGACGCTGTTGAGTGAGGAGTCGGTCACTGGGACCCTGCACTCCTCTCTGACCTTCTGCCTGCGGGGAGGGGACACTCAGCTGGTGGTCAGTGTGAGTCGGATCCCCAGACTGACGCTGAGCGAGAGCTTCGTCCCTTCCAACTCCCATCGCTTTGTGGTGAGGCTCTACCCTCCGGTCCTGGACATGTCCACCATCTCCCCAGCTTGAACGCACAGGATGTATATTCGCTATATATGAAAGGCTTGGGGGGGTCCTGGTGTAACCCGGTCCTACCTGCCAGGCTGTGTAAACTCTTCAGCTTCACTGAGGTTACATAAACTATATATCCAAAGCGCCAGTATATCGACCTCGGTGCCGGTACAGTGCTGCTTGCAGTGGCGATATTTCAGGTTCTGGTGCCTCAGGAAGAAAAGGAGTGTCTCTGCGAAATGTATGAGCATTGGGGTCCGCTGCCCCTCCGGCACATAACCTTTATATTTATCAGATAACATACAAAGTTCTCTACATATAACGCTCTCACTAACCATACAAAGCACACATATGTTGTACAAAGCACACGTAACGTACAAAGTTCTCTACATATAACGCTCTCACTAACCCTACAAAGCACACATATGTTGTACAAAGCACACGTAACGTACAAAGTTCTCTACATATAACGCTCTCACTAACCCGAGGGTGACGCACTTATGTCTTCTAACATTGTATTAGCCGACATCTGAGGCCTGGTGGGAGGATGCATCTATCTGGCACATATATAGGAATGATGTATATTCTCTATCACCTGTCATGGAAAGCTGTATAACCTTGTACATGGCGGGGTCAGGGATAGTGGTGACATCACCGCGAACGCAGTATTATAAGAGCCGACAAGAACTTGGAATATTCAGAATCTGGAGAGATCTCGATAATGTACAGATGCAATAAATTTATATACTTTAATGTGTCTTGTCTGTGTTATATCAGAACTAATGTCATCATGATGACCCACATTCTGTGTCTGGCCCCCCGATAGATAGCCATCATTCTGGTTCTAACCCCCTGGTAGATAGCCACCATGACCCCCTGGTAGATAGCCACCATGACCCCCTGGTAGATAGCCACCATGACCCCCTGGTAGATAGCCGTCATAACCCCTGGTAGATAGCCACCATGACCCCCTGGTAGATAGCCATCATAACTCCTGGTAGATAGCCATCATAACCCCTGGTAGATAGCCACCATTACCCCCTGGTAGATAGCCATCATAACTCCTGGTAGATAGTCACCATTACCCCGTGGTAGATAGCCATAATTTTTTTTTTGGTTGAACTAGATGGTCTTGTGTCTTTTTTCAACCCAACTATGTAACTATGACCTTCTGGTAGACTGCCATCATGACCCTCTGGTAGACTGCCATCATGAACATCTGGTGGACTGCCATCATGACACTCTGGTAGACTGCCATCATGACCAGAATAGAAGCCATCATGACCCTCTGGTAGACTGCCATCATGATCCTCTGGAAGATAGCCATCATAATCCCTCTGGTAGAGTGCCATCATAACCCCCTGGTAAACTGCCATCATGACCCTCTGGTAGACTGCCATCAAGAGCCTCTGGTAGATGGCCATCCCGACCCTCTGGTAGACTACTATCATGACCCTCTGGTAGACTGCTATCATGACCCTCTGGTAGACTGCCATCATGACCCTCTGGTCATGACCCTCTGGTAGACTGCTATCATGACCCTCTGGTAGACTGCTATCATGACCCTCTGGTAGACTGCCATCATGACCCTCTGGTCATGACCCTCTGGTAGACTGCTATCATGACCCTCTGGTAGACTGCTATCATGACCCTCTGGTAAATAGCCATCATGACCCCCTGGTAGACTACAATCATTCTGTGTCTGGCCCCTGGGTAGATTCCACCTTTCCAGAGGAAGCAAAACAAGAGAGAAAAGTCCTTATGACCCCTCAAGGGCAATTGGATCGCCTTTCCAGATGGAGATATCCCTGGATTATCAATTGGTCAAGAAATCTGAAAATACTCTTTGTAGGAAAACCATTTTGGTTATACATACCACCATTTCATTTGCCATTTCTACATCACCCGGTGAAGCAATCTAAAGCTTATTCACTCTTAGGCCGGGTACTAACGAGCAAACATGTACGATGAAACTGGTCCGCCGGACCGTTTTCACCGTACATGCCTGCCCGAGGGCTTCTGTACGATGGTTGTACTAACCATCGTACAGAAGTCCGCACGTAAACAATACGCAGGGCGTGGCCGCGTCGTCGACGTGGCGATGACACGGCGACGTGGGCGGGCCTGCCATTTAAATGCTTCCACGCATGCATCAAACTCATTTGACGCATGCGAGGGACGGCGGGCGCTCGGACATGTACGGTAGGTCTGTACTGACGACCGTACATGTCCGAGCGGGCAGGATTCCAGCGGACGGTTTTAAAACACGTCCAGGAATATTTGTCTGCTGGGAAAAGGCCCGGCGGGCAAATGTTTGCTGGAAATCTGCCCGCTCGCGCCTACACACGACCGAACATGTATGCTGAAACTGGTCCGCGGACCAGTTTCAGCATACATGTTTGGTCGTGTGTACGGGGCCTTACTGTGAAGAATCCCTTCCTAAACTGATGGTAGGATCTGCCTTCTGTCATTCTCTCGTCCCCATCCTCAGCTGATTTTCCTTCATCCCCATCCACAGATAATGTCTCCTCGTCCCCATACACAGCTAAAATTCTCTTATCCCTATCCACAGCTGATATTTACTTGTCCCCATTGTACCCATCGAAAGCTGATGCCTCCCGTCCCCAAATACAGCTGATGTTCCCTCACCCCTTCTAAAGCTGATACCCCCTTGTCTTCATACACAGCTGATACCCCTTTATCCAGACTCACTCATTCACAGCTAATGTCCTACACGTCCAACCACAGCTGATGTCCCCTTGTCCCCATACACAGTTAATGTCCCCTCGTCCCCATACACAGTTAATGTCCCCTCGTCCCCATACACAGTTAATGTCCCCTCATGCCCATACACAACTGATGTCCCCTCGTCCCCATACACAACTGATGTCCCCTCGTCCCCATACACAACTGATGTCCCCTCGTCCCCATACACAACTGATGTCCCCTCGTCCCCATACACAACTGATGTCCCCTCGTCCCCATACACAGCTGATGTCACCTCGTCCCCATACACAACTGATGTCCCCTCGTCCCCATACACAGCTGATGTCACCTCGTCCCCATACACAACTGATGTCACCTCGTCCCCATACACAACTGATGTCACCTCGTCCCCATACACAACTGATGTCCCCTCGTCCCCATACACAGCTAATGTCCCCTCATCCCCATACACAACTGATGTCCCCTCGTCCCCATACACAACTGATGTCCCCTCGTCCCCATACACAACTGATGTCCCCTCGTCCCCATACATACACAGCTGATGTTTCCTTGTCCCCATACACAGCTGAAATCCGCTCGTCCCCATACACAGCTGATGTCCCCTTGTCCTCATACATACACAGCGGATGTTTCCTCATCCACAGCTGATGTTCCCTTGTCCCCATTGAAAACTGATGCCCACTTGTCCCCATCTAAAGATGGTGCCTCCTCATCCACATACACAGTTGATGCCCCCTCATCCCAATCCACAGCTAATATCCCCTTGTCCCAAGTCACAACTAATGTCCCCTTGTCCTCATTCACAGCTGATGTGCCTTCAACCCTATACACAGCTGATGTCCCCATTGTCCCCATCCATGGCTGATGTACTTTCATCCCCATCCACAGCTGATGTCCCCTCCTCCCTATATACAGCTAATGACCCATTGTCCTCCACACAGAGCTAATGTGTAATATGAACAATGAGATTTAATATATAAATAAAGAGGAGACACCCTCTTTGTATTTTGATTTATGTTACATTGTTTCTTTCACACAATTTTTAATTCACACTGAGTGCAAATACAGGGAGCGGCCATGGGGTCAGTGAGTACCCTTCAAGCATACCCAGCACTGTCTGTCAGAAGAGCTAAAGTGGGCATGAAACCACGTCAAGGCAGGAAGGAGGTAAAGAAAACACAACATAAGAAGCTGAGTGAGATAATATCACCACGAGAAAATGTCTGGTCCTCAGTTCTGTCCATATGCTGCTTATAATGTCCCCAGTGGGGATCTCCTTACTGGTCTTCTTTCCTGTCCAGGCTGTCCACAATGGGACTGTCTTTACTGGTCTTCTTTCCTGTCCACGCTGTCCACAATGGGACTGTCCTTACTTGTCTTCTATCCTGGCCATACTGCACATAGTGAGAATTTAATTACCAGCCTCCTATCTTATCCATACTTATCCCAGTGGGATTGTTATCACCAGTCTTTTATTCTGTCTATACTGGTCCCAGTGGAACTGTCAATTCGTATTCTCTTTCCTCTCCAAAATGGCCCCAATAGGACTGTCATTACTAATCTCCTATTCTGTCTATAATTATCACAGGGGAACTTCCATTACTGGTTTGCTATTCTGCCCATACTGGTCCCAATAGGACTGTCATTACTAGTCGTTTATCCTGTCTATACGGACCACAGTGGGACCATCATTACTGGATTTCTATTGTGCCCATACTGGCCCCAGTGGGACTGTCATTACTGGTTTTCTATCCTTTCCATAATGAACCCAATGTGACTGTCCTTTTTGGTCTTTTATCCTGTCCATACTGAGCCAAATGGGACCTTCATTACTGGTCTTCTATTCTTCCCATATCGACCATGGTGGAACTGTCATTACTGGTCTTCTATCTTGTCCATACTGGCCACAGTAGGACCTTCATTACTGGTCTTCTATCTTGTCTACACTGACCACAATGGAACCTTCATGACTGGTCTTTTATCCTGCCCATATTGATCACTGTGGAACTGCCATTACTGTCTATACTAACCCAAGTGGGATCTTCATACTGGACTTCTATTCTGCCCATATTGACTGGTGGAACTGTCATTACTGGTCTTCTATTCTCTCCATACTGACCCCAGTGGGACCTTTGTTACTGGTCTTCTATCCTGTCCACACTGACCCCAATGGGAACTTCATAACTGGTATTTTATCCTGTCCATATTTATCACTGTGGAACAGCCATTAGTGTTTTTCAATACTGTCCATACTGACCCCAGTGGGACCTTCATACTGGCCTTCTATCCTGCCCATACTGACTGATAGAACTGATATTACTGGTCTTCTTGTCCATTCTGACCCCAGTGGGGCCTTCATTACTGGTCTTCTATCCTTCCCATATTGACCATGGTGTAACTGCCATTACTGGTTGTCTATCCTGCCCATACTGACCCCAGTGGGATCTTCATATTGGTCTTCTATCCTGCCCATATTAATTGATGGAACTGTCATTACTGGTCTTCTATCTTGTCCATACTAATCCTAGTGGGACTTTCATTACTGGTCTTCTATCCTTTCCATATTAACCATGGTGGAACTGCTGTTACTGGTTTTCTATCCTGCCCATACTGACCCCAATGGGAGCTTCATTACTGGTCTTCAATCCTGTCCATATTGACTATGGTAGAACTGTCATTACTGGTCTTCTATCCTGTCCATACCGACCCCAGTGGGACCTTCATATTGGTCTTATATCCTATCCTTTTTTGACTGATTGAACAGTAATTTCTGGTCTTCTATCTTGTCCAAACTGATCCCTGTGGGGCCTTCATTACTGGTCTTCTATCATTTCCATATTGACCATGGTGGAACTGCCATTAGTGGTCTTCTATCCTGTTCATACTGACCCCAGTGGGGCTGTCATTACAGATCTCATATCCTGCCCATACTGACCCCAGTGGGACCTTTCCAGGTCTTCTACTCTGCCCATGTTGACCATGGTGGAACTGTCATTACTGGTCTTCTATCCCATCCATACTGACCCCAGTGGGGCTGTCATTACAGATCTCATATCCTGCCCATACTGACCCCAGTGGGACCTTTCCAGGTCTTCTACTCTGCCCATGTTGACCATGGTGGAACTGTCATTACTGGTCTTCTATCCCATCCATACTGACCCCAGTGGGACCTTCATTACTGGTCTTCTATCCTGATCATATTGACCATAGTGGATCTGAGCCAAATGGGACCTTCATTACTGGTTATTCTTCCCATATCGACCTATCTTGTCCTATCTTGAACTGTAATTTCTGGTCTTCTATCTTGTCCATACTGACCCCAGTGGGACTTTTCCATTCAGGTCTTCTACTCTGCCAATATTGACCATGGTGGAACTGTCATTGCAGATCTTCTATCCTATCCATACAGACCCCAGTGGGACTTTTCCATTCAGGTCTTCTACTCTGCCCATATTGACCATGGTGGAACTGTCATTGCAGATCTTCTATCCTGTTGATAGTGACCCCAGTTGGACTGATCTTGTTGCCATACTACAGGTGCACAGTGAGGTGGACGGGTTCATGTAGAGGGGTCTCACCTGACATCTCTCCCGTCTTGTGGATATTTTAGTAGTCTGTCTGATGAAGCATAAAATCTCTTTAACGTGTCTTCCCGTTGAGCGATAACAGTGGAAATCATGAAACCATTTGCAGGAGGCTCTCCTCTTGAAACATGTTATCCCCCCAATGAATAATGTGCAGACTCAATGACATTTCCTTTCCACCACTTCTTTATTTAATTATTTATATTATTTCCTGGAAATGCCAAGAAAATAAACATAAAAGAAAAAAAGCAATGTTCTACCCTTGGTTCGTCTTCCGGCTTAAAGTTGGGATTCATTGGATGGTATTATAATAAATAGATAATCCTCAATAGTAAACGGCACCTGGATAGAGATAGTCCATGGCTACCCAACATCAAGTTCTTGTATGAAATACTATAGGAGTTACCAGGATGAGATCCTACTTATCATTATCATCATCATCGTCATCATCATCGTCATCATCGTCATCATCGTCATCATCATCATCGTCGTCATCATCGTCGTCGTCATCATCATCGTCATCATCATCATTGTTATCATCATCATCATCGTCATCCTCGGTGTTGATCTTGCCAGATAACACGTCTTCAATCCATTGCTCAAGTTCATCTGGTGATGGAAGGTCCTCTGCATCTTCCATATCCATCCACACACTATCAGCCTACATGAGAAGAAGAGGATTGTTAGGGACACACTGTCCAATAAAAGGGCGAATCTGCTAAGGTTCAATTCTCCAAGGGTTTGGTGACTGTTGTTCATAATTCAGGGAATCTGATTATTTTTAGGGCTAAATGGCCAACGACTGTCATTAAAAGCATGGGGAGCCGGGCATGGGGTACCAAAGAAACGTACAGGTGAATCCCATTGAAGTCTACAGAGGGGCCATCAAGTGGTTAAATTCTGTCTATTTTTGGGGTTTGAAGGCAAACTACTGTGAAAAAGAACATGGTGAGCTGGGCACGGCCATGGGGACCTGTATCAATGAAACTTAAAGATGAATCCCATTGATGTCTATAGGGAGGGGGGCTTCATGTGGTTAAATTCTGGCCATTTTGGGCAACTGAAGGCAAAATATGATCAAAAAAGTCAATGTGAGATGGGCATGTCCCATGGGGACATGTACCAATGAAATGTATAAGTGAATCCTATTGACATCATTGGGGGTCAAATGTGTGGTTAAATTCTGGCCATTTTTGGGGTTTGAAGGCAAAATACTGTCGAAAAAGACATAGTTGAGTTGAGAAGTATCTTAATATGGCGTGGTCTTACTCCGAAGGGTCCCGACGCGCATAGCAGAGTTCCTAGGAAAAAAGGACCCAGGAATCAAAAGCAGCACAGAGCGGCAGTGAGCTGGGCATGGGGACTTGTACCGAAGAAATGTACAGGTGAATCCTATTAAAGTATATAGAGGGGGCATCAGGTGGTTGAATTCTGTCTATTTTTGGGGTTTGAGGGCAAACTACTGTGAAAAAGAACATGGTGAGCTGGGCACGGCCATGGGGACCTGTATCAATGAAACTTAAAGGTGAATCCCCTTGATGTCTATAGGGAGGGGGGCATCATGTGGTTAAATTCTGGCCATTTTGGGCAACTGAAGGCAAAATATGGTAAAAAAAGACAAAGTGAGTGTAACGGTATGGCCCGTGATACCCAGAGACTTTTGAAGGATGGGGGGTACTCCTGTGCCAGCTTCACCAATGACTCTTGTGTCTAGGGTCATCCTATGTCCAGTAGAGGAATAGGATGACTGAGAACTGATATGAGAAATGATATCTCGGATCACCTGAGATGGGACAGTAATGATAATTCATGTATTGCAGGAGATCTTGAAATATTACAGGTTGTTTATTCTGAACCCAACAGGTCAATAGGACAGTAATCATTCATGTGGGGACACATAGACTGTTGAGGTGTTAATTGAGTCTGGCTCCTAAGATATTTCATTGTGTGGAAATCAATTGATGATAGATGTGTTGGGGGTTGGCAGTCTGAAAGGTCAGATGGCTAACTTTTCAGCTGTAGTGGATTAGCATGTCAATTACTTGCTAGATTCAGGTAGAGTTAGGCCGGTGTATAAGTAGATATCAGTAGATACGCCGACCTAACTCGGAATCTGCGCCCTCCTAAGTTTAAGTGTATTCTCAAACGGAGATACACTTAAACTTATCTAAGATACAAGGGCTTGCGCCGTCCTATCTTAGGGTGCAATATTTAGGCTGGCCGCTTGGTGGAGCTTCCATTGCGGTCGGCGTAGAATATGTTAATCACTAGATACGCCTATTCACGAACGTACGCCCGGCCGACGCAGTACAGATACGCCGTTTACGTGACGCATTATCAGGCCTAAAGATATTCCATCAAATAGTTGGAATAGTAATGTTAAGTATGGCCGCCGTTCCCGCTTCGAAAATTTTACATTGTTTGCGTAAGTCGTCCGTGAAAAGGGATTTACGCCATTTACGTCCACGTCGAAATCAATAGGCCCGTGTGGCATACGTTGCCGCAATGCACACTGGGATATGTAGGCGGACGGCACATGCGCCATTTCAAAAAAACGTCAATCACGTCAGGTCAAGCCCCATTAACATAAAACACGCCCCCTCAGCCAAATTTGAATTAGCCGCCCTTACGCCCACCCAATTTACGCTACGCCGCCGTAACTTAGCAGGCAAGTACTTTGAAAATCATGTACTTTCCTCGCTAACTTACGGCGGCGTAGTGTAAACACGATACGCTACGCCGCCGCAAAGTTAGGACACCCTTTGTGAATCTACCCCATTGTCTACAAAGGAATGTGCATTGTGTATCAGGTGAGAATAGCTTATCGCGGAGTCAGAACGTCTGGGTAAATGACTAGTAATTAGTTCATGTAGATTATCTGAATGTCATTATCTAAAGGAATGTGTATTGAGCACCCATTGTGTCATGTTGTGGGTGGAGTTGAGTCATTGTCCATATTTGGTTGCTGACTGTATAAGAAGTGCTGAGTTTACCATTAAAGGATCCATTCGTTTGGAACCAGAGAACAGAGCTTGTGTCTCGTTATTCTGGGAAAATTCATATGGATCGTGTCTGCTGGATTGTGGAGTGTCGGATAAGCTGTCTTGGTTTGGTGGAATGGAATATCGTAAACGGTGTTAACCCCTGACCGTTACAGTGAGGAATTCCACATCCTTGCCGCTCTTACAGTAAAGAACCCTCTACGTAGTTTAAGGTTAAACCTCTTTTCTTCTGATTGTAGTGAGTGGCCGCGTTGTGTCGACTACCACAATATCCTGAGCACTGACAATGCCTGGAATAGTGGGAGGGGTCAGAGAGATGATATTGGATGACAGAACAGCAATGCACAGGTTTTCTTTTAGGATTTAAAGTATGAACTTGCTTGGGAAACATGTTACGGTGTATATATCATGATTGGAGGGATTTGGGCCATACAGACATTCTATATCCACCATTCACCAAACAAAACCCACTTAGCACATTGGATAATGTGAAGTATTGCAAAGGTGTTCATCAGAGTTTAATCAATTACAGCGGAACCTCGGTTTTAGGAGTAACGCAGTTAACGAGCATTTTGAAAGACGAGCAACTTTTTTTTTTGCGAGTGTTGTCTCGCTAAATGAGCAGAATTCAAGCTAATGGGGTGTGCAGTACCGCATTTGGCCTGAGGTGCGGGGGGCGCCGGAGATGTTCGGAAATACTCCATTCCCGTGTGTTTCCCAGCCTTTCCAAGGTCAGCCGAGCTGTCCCCGATGTCCCCGATCATTTCCGAGGCTCTCCGGCACACCCCCCCCCCACATCTGGCCGCATACGGTATTGCATTTCATTGAAGTCTACGCGGAAACAAATTATTTTCGTTTCCATTGACTTCTATGGGGAAACTCGCTTTGATATGCGAGTGCTTTGAACATTATATCCTCGTAATCCAAGAATCAGTTATCTGCCGGTCATCTCTTGTGGATAAATAAAATGTCTGATACTCACATCGGTTACATTAACAACTCCGATCTGAGGCCTGAACAGGTCAATGCGGAAAGTTCTCTCCCAATACGTCACCAACTGTAGATAGAATGAGATGTGACATCATCATTATATGACATCATCACACAGTAGAAGCACGGCATTACATCACCCAACTATAGGAAGGCTGATAATATGACATCATCATTATATGACATCATCACACAGTAGAAGCATGGCATTACATCACCCAACTATAGGAAGACTGATAATATGACATCATCATTATATGACATCATCACACAGTGGAAGCATTGCATTACATCACCCAACTATAGGAAGACTGATAATATGACATCATCACTATATGATATCATCACACAGTGGAAGCATTGCATTACATCACCCAACTATAGGAAGACTGATAATATGACATCATCATTATATGACATCATCACACAGTGGAAGCATGGCATTACATCACCCAACTATAGGAAGGCTGATAATATGACATCATCATTATATGACATCACACAGTAGAAGCATAGCATTACATTACCCAACTATAGGAAGACTGATGATGACATCAGGAAAAGGCAAAGAGAGAACTGGCAGTATGACATCACTAAGCTGACATCACAACTTCATGTAAGGCAAAGAGATCAGATATAGAAGCACCACATTCCAACAATTAATGAGAACAATAAGTAGGAGGGGGAGGGGGGGGGTAACAAACCCCGGGACCTTTTAGGTGTCCAAGTAGAGAGAGTGCAAAGACACAAATACAGAAATGGATACAATTTTAATAACTTATTACAAAGATAAAAAAAACACAAGGAAAATAATCCATCCGTATCAAGAGTTACATGTTCCATTAACAGGTATGTGCACAGACACTCCCACTCAACATGTTTCGCTTTTTTGGAGCTTCTTCAGGAGGTTCTCGTGTCATGCGTAACATACTAAGGATAACCAAAGAGACATGAATGAAGCCTCATGTGAATTGTTTTAAACATTAAAAAAACAACCAAATCAATGGAGTTGTTGGCATTATATCAAAAGAGAATACAAAGAGAGAAAAAATGATTAATATCAACAATATATAATTATAAGGGGCGAACCTTACCCAGTGTTGTTTAAAACAATTCACATGAGGCTTCATTCGTGTCTCTTTTGTTATCCTTAGTATGTTACACATGACACGAGAATCTCCTGAAGAAGCTCCAAAAAAGCAAAACATGTTGAGTGGTAGTGTCTGTGCACATACCTGTTAATGGAACTCTTGGCACGGATGCATCTAACCTTAATAAAACATGGAAGCTGATTGGTTTCTGTGTAGAAGTGAGCCTGATATTGCTTTCCATCGTTAGTAAATAAACCTCAATGTGACATCATCAGAGGGGAGGGAGGAATAATATGACATTGGACGGCATGACTCCATGAGAAGATCCTATCAGGGGGACACAATGTGACATCATCAGAGTGGGAGGAGGAATGGTGTGACATTGGATGGCATGAATCCAAAAGAAGATTCTACAGGAGGGACACACTGTGACATCATCAGGGGGTAGAGATGGGTAATGTGATATTGGCCCATGGGTTTGACATTGGGACATGCCATGGACAGGAGATCCTATTGGAGGAACACAATGTGACATCATTAGAAGGTAGGGAGTTGTGATGGAACATTGGTGGGCATGAATCCAAGAGAAGATCCTATCGGAGGGACACAATATGACATCATCAGAAGGTAGGGAGTTGTGATGGAACATTAGGACATGATTCGGAGAAGAGATCATATAAGAGGGACATGATATGACATTATCTGGATGGTAGAGAGCAGTGAAGGAACAATGGAAGATGGGGTGACAGAGGAATATGACTTGAAGATCCTATTGGGAGGACGTGATTGTGACATCATCAGAAGGTAGGGAGCAGTGATGGGACATTGGTGGGCATGACTCCAGGAGAAGATTCTACAAGAGGGACATGGTGTGACATCATCAGAGGGTAGAGAGAGTTAAAGTGATATAGGTGGGACATGACTTGAAGAGGAGATCCTATGGGAGGGACACAATGTGACATCATCAGAAGGTAGGGAGTTGTGATGGGACATTGGTAGACGGAATAACAGCGGGATATGATTCAGAGAAGAGATCATGGTAGAGGGACATGATTTGACATTAGACAAATGGTAGTGGTGGGACATTGGTGGATTGAGTAACATCGGGACATGACTTGGAGAGGAAATCCTATAAGTAGGACCCATTATGACATCATAGTGTGAGGAAGAATGATAATGAGGTCCTATCAAAGGGACATGATGTTTCATCATCAGATGGCAGATAGGTGATCATGTGACAATAATGGATATGACTCATAGGGGAAGTCCTATGACAGCGACATGGAGGCCTTTCCAGAGAGATTTGACCTTGTATCTTTAGGGGGTAAGGAAGGGCAATTTACGTGACATTGCTTGACATGACTTAGGAGGTCCTATCAGGTGGACATAATGTGATATCATCTGAGGTTAAGGAAAGGTGATGATGTAACATTGACAATTGTGACTTGGATAGAAGGTCATATCAGAGGGACATGATGGGACATCATCAGAGGGGTGATCATGTGACATTATCAGAGGGGTGATCATGTCACATTATCAGAGGGGTGATCATGTCACATTATCAGAGGGGTGATCATGTGACATTATCAGAGGGGTGATCATGTGACATTGGTGGACATGGCAGAAGTGGTCCTAAAGGAGGGACATGATGTGGCATCACCAGGATCTCTAAAGGAAAAGGTGATCATGTGACATTATTGGACAGGACTTGGAGAGGAGGGCGTACCAGAGAAATATCATGTGACATCATCAGAGGGTAAGGAAGGGTGATCATGTGACACTGGCAGACGGGACTTAAAGAGAAAGTCCTTTCAGATGGACACGATGTGGAGCTATCAGAAGTTAAGGAAAGATGATCATGTGACATTGAGAGACACGACTTGGAGAGGAGGTCCTCTCAGAGGGACACGATGTGACATCATCACATGGTAAGGATGGGTGATCATGTGACATTGCTGGTCATACTTGGAAAACTGGTCCTCTCAGAGGGACATGATGTGACATCATCACCTGGTAAGGATGGGTGATCATGTGACATTGAGAGGCATGACTTGGAGAGGAGGTCCTCTCAGAGGGACACGATGTGACATCATCACATGGTAAGGATGGGTGATCATGTGACATTGCTGGTCATACTTGGAAAACTGGTCCTCTCAGAGGGACATGATGTGACATCATCACCTGGTAAGGATGGGTGATCATGTGACATTGAGAGGCATGACTCGGAGAGGAGGTCCTCTCAGAGGGACACGATGTGACATCATCAGGATGTCTAAAGGAAAGGATGATCATGTGACATTATTGGACAGGACTTGGAGAGGAGGGCGTACCAGAGAAATATGATGTGACATCATCAGAGGGTAAGGAAGGGAGATCATGTGACATTGCTGGTCATACTTGGAAAGGAGGTCCTCTCAGAGGGACATGATGTGACATCATCAGAGGGTAAGGAAGGGAGATCATGTGACATTGAGAGACATGACTTGGAGAGGAGGTCCTCTCAGAGGGACACGATGTGACATCATCAGATGGTATGGATGGGTGATCATGTGACATTGCTGGTAATACTTGGAAAGGAGGTCCTATCAGAGGGACATGATGTGACATCATCACATGGTAAGGATGGGTGATGATGTGACATTGAGAGGCATGACTTGGAGAGGAGGTCCTCTGAGAGGGACATGATGTGACATCATCAGATGGTAAGGATGGGTGATCATGTGACATTGAGAGGCATGACTTGGAAAGGAGGTCCTATCAGAGGGACACAATGTGACATCATAGGGTAGGGAGGGACAATTTCTCATTGGAGGAGTGAGAGCTGACAGTGACACGCACCAGTGGGAAGTCATCGGGGTCGATCCAGACGATGCTGAGCTCGGGGTTCTCGGTGTTTTCTCTGGCCACTTCCTTCAGGATCTGGATGAATTCATAACCATCTAAAAAGCAGAAACGGGGGCCGTGAGATCAGGTCAGAAAATACATAAAACTCTATCTTGTCACTTTGACTTCCCCCAACCACGACAGAGCACCGGAGCCACCACACGTATCTAGAGACCATCCCGTGTGCTGGAGACTGCAGTGACATCACAGTGACAGCACACTCCTCTAACTGTACCTGGGTCCTCCTCCTCAGCAAAGGCCACAATATGGATTCCGTCCAGATCATCCTCCTGCAAAACGGTACAATGATATCACCGGTCATAACATTGTAATAAGTGTAGATGAAATGTTTAAATGATGTCATAGAGCAGTGTGTGATGATGTAATCAGGCCTGACTCCTCCCACACCTGGGACCACTGACACCTGCCTTCTATCGGGACTTAAGAGGATCGTAACAACCATAAGGAATGGGGGGGGGGGATAGGTACAACCCCCCAATACCCCACATGACTGGGCCTCACCCCTAAAGGACCCCTAAAGGACTTACTGACAATCCCTGAGCGCTGTCACACGGGGGTCCTGTACAAATTGGCAGATGGAACCCCGAGAAGGACATTTCTCCAAAAAAATATTTTTTTTATTTTTGATAAAGTTTCGCTTTAAGACATATGAGACAGAGCTGCGGTGGCTCAACGCGATTGGCACTGCGCTGATAAGCCATTCACCTCTGCAGCTAGGGGTTCGGATCCCGTTCTCGGCTTCATGTGAATTGAGTTTGGTGGTCTCAGCCCGGCTCCCGGTGGGTGTGCTATGCGAGGTAAGCCTGCGCTTAGTACGCTCACCCCCCTCCCATAAAAACCACCACACTTCCACGCACTCGAAATTGGGTTAACATGCACGCACTTTGACCACGCGGTCTCTAAAAAAGAGAGGAGAAGGACTAACAGGGCTGGTTGAGCGGGCAAATCCTCTCACTCCCTTATAGGGAGTCCCTCTGCCCCATTGGGCTTCGAAGCGGAGCAGGTAGGTCGGGCTGTGTGGGAGGACCCCCTCACACACCCGCCATTGCCACCCGGGGCATGGAGAAAGGTGGCAGATTGCCTCTGGGGGAGGCCTGCCTACTCCCAACTCCTGCAGTCCGGCTCCTCTCTCGAGTACACGTGGCACAAAATACACTTAAAAAAAAAAAAAAAGACATGAGACAACAAACAATTATTTGGGCTATTTTTGGCCGGATCGGACAAATATGGGTGGTAAGCTTCCATCGCTCGCTATTATGAGTGGCGGCAGCACATGGCAGCAGACCCCGGGCTGAGCTCCTTGTCTGTGTGCTGGAGGGGCGAGGAGGACGCCCCCCCCTCCCGTCCATCGCACGGGAGGTCTGTCGATTGGCTGCAGACACACAGATATTGCAGACAAGTCAATTATCGTCTGGCTGAGATGAGTATTAGATATTACAGAGTGGGGGGGGGGCACTATTAGATATTACAGAGGGGGGGGCACTATTAGATATTACAGAGTGGGGGGGGGGCACTATTAGATATTACAGAGTGGGGGGGGGCACTAATAGATATTACAGAGGGGGGGGGGGTGTTCTCCATAATGGATTCTGTAAACCGAGACTCCGCCGGATCACAACGCTCTATTATTAGACATTCCATCTAAATGCTAATTCTTCCGGAGCCAACAAAGCCGTCCTCTCACCGCCACCTGTCACCACCAGCACAATGCCAGAACCAGCCCCGGGGGGGCCACTCTGCAGCCTGAGGGCCACATGTGGGTCTTCGGTACTTGGTGCTTGGCATTTGGACCCAGAAGTGTGTAATAAAAATGACAGAAAATTCCTGATGATCTGTCGGAAATCCAACGAGCTCCTAAATTCCTGCAGTGACATCCCAGCCAGTGTTTTCATGCCTGCTTGCTGGACTACAGAACACCTTCCCCCTCTCCTTACCTACAAAACCTCTACCCAGTGCCGAGATATTCTCACCCAAAGCCCCGGTCCAAAATGAAGAACTGCACCCTGTTCATATTGTTAATGCTACACTTTGGGTGGCTTCCCCTCCTGCCCTCCCCTCAGTATATAATAATTGGTGTATGTGTTGTGACATCCCTGGGTTCCTATAGGTGATGTGACATCCCCGGTGTCTATAGGTGACGTGACATTCCCGGTGTCTATAGGTGATGTGACCTTCCCGGTGTATATAGGTGATGTGACATTCCCGGTGTCTATAGGTGACATCCCCGGTGTCTATAGGTGTTGTGACATCCCCAGTGTCTATAGGCGATGTGACATTCCCGGTGTCTATAGGCGATGTGACATTCCCGGTGTCTATAGGTGACGTGACATTCCCGGTGTCTATAGGTGATGTGACCTTCCCGGTGTATATAGGTGATGTGACATTCCCAGTGTCTATAGGTGACATCCCTGGTGTCTATAGGTGATGTGACATTCCCGGTGTCTATAGATGATGTGACATTCCCGGTGTCTATAGGTGATGTGAAATTCCCGGTGTCTATGGGTGATGTGACATTCCCGGTGTCTATAGGTGATGTGACATTCCCGGTGTCTATAGGTGATGTGACATTCCCGGTGTCTATAGGTGATGTGACATTCCCGGTGTCTATAGGTGATGTGACATTCCCGGTGTCTATAGATGACGTGACATTCCCGGTGTCTATAGGTGATGTGACATTCCCGGTGTCTATAGGTGATGTGACATTCCCGGTGTCTATAGGTGATGTGACATTCCCGGTGTCTATAGGTGATGTGACATTCCCGGTGTCTATGGGTGTTGTGACATTCCCGGTGTCTATAGGTGATGTGACATTCCCGGTGTCTATGGGTGTTGTGACATTCCCGGTGTCTATGGGTGTTGTGACATCCCCGGTGTCTATAGGTGATGTGACATTCCCGGTGTCTATAGGTGATGTGACATTCCCGGTGTCTATAGGTGATGTGACATTCCCGGTGTCTATAGGTGATGTGACATTCCCGGTGTCTATAGGTGATGTGACATTCCCGGTGTCTATGGGTGACGTGACATTCCCGGTGTCTATAGGTGACGTGACATTCCCGGTGTCTATAGGTGACGTGACATTCCCGGTGTCTATAGGTGACGTGACATTCCCGGTGTCTATAGGTGACGTGACATTCCCGGTGTCTATAGGTGTTGTGACATTCCCGGTGTCTATAGGTGACGTGACATTCCCGGTGTCTATAGATGATGTGACATTCCCGGTGTCTATAGGTGATGTGACATTCCCGGTGTCTATGGGTGTTGTGACATTCCCGGTGTCTATGGGTGATGTGACATTCCCGGTGTCTATAGGTGATGTGACATTCCCGGTGTCTATAGGTGATGTGACATTCCCGGTGTCTATAGGTGTTGTGACATTCCCGGTGTCTATAGGTGTTGTGACATTCCCGGTGTCTATAGGTGATGTGACATTCCCGGTGTCTATGGGTGTTGTGACATTCCCGGTGTCTATAGATGATGTGACATTCCCGGTGTCTATAGGTGATGTGACATTCCCGGTGTCTATAGGTGATGTGACATTCCCGGTGTCTATGGGTGTTGTGACATTCCCGGTGTCTATGGGTGATGTGACATTCCCGGTGTCTATAGGTGATGTGACATTCCCGGTGTCTATAGGTGATGTGACATTCCCGGTGTCTATAGGTGTTGTGACATTCCCGGTGTCTATAGGTGATGTGACATTCCCGGTGTCTATAGGCGATGTGACATTCCCGGTGTCTATGGGTGATGTGACATTCCCGGTGTCTATAGGTGATGTGACATTCCCGGTGTCTATAGGTATTGTGACATTCCCGGTGTCTATGGGTGTTGTGACATTCCCGGTGTCTATAGATGATGTGACATTCCCGGTGTCTATAGATGATGTGACATTCCCGGTGTCTATAGGTGATGTGACATTCCCGGTGTCTATAGGTGATGTGACATTCCCGGTGTCTATAGGTGATGTGACATTCCCGGTGTCTATAGGCGATGTGACATTCCCGGTGTCTATAGGTGATGCGACATTCCCGGTGTCTATAGGTGATGTGACATCCCCGGTGTCTATGGGTGTTGTGACATCCCCGGTGTCTATAGGTGACGTGACATTCCCGGTGTCTATAGGTGATGTGACATCCCCGGTGTCTATAGGTGATGTGACATTCCCGGTGTCTATAGGTGATGTGACATTCCCGGTGTCTATAGGTGATGTGACATTCCCGGTGTCTATAGGTGTTGTGACATTCCCGGTGTCTACAGGTGTTGTGACATCCCCGGTGTCTATAGGTGTTGTGACATCCCCGGTGTCTATAGGTGATGTGACATTCCCGGTGTCTATGGGTGATGTGACATTCCCGGTGTCTATAGGTGATGTGACATTCCCGGTGTCTATAGGTGATGTGACATTCCCGGTGTCTATAGGTGATGTGACATTCCCGGTGTCTATAGGTGACGTGACATTCCCGGTGTCTATAGGTGATGTGACATTCCCGGTGTCTATAGGTGATGTGACATTCCCGGTGTCTATAGGTGATGTGACATTCCCGGTGTCTATAGGTGATGTGACATTCCCGGTGTCTATGGGTGTTGTGACATTCCCGGTGTCTATGGGTGTTGTGACATTCCCGGTGTCTATGGGTGATGTGACATTCCCGGTGTCTATAGGTGATGTGACATTCCCGGTGTCTATAGGTGATGTGACATCCCCGGTGTCTATAGGTGATGTGACATTCCCGGTGTCTATAGGTGATGTGACATTCCCGGTGTCTATAGGTGATGTGACATTCCCGGTGTCTATAGGTGACGTGACATTCCCGGTGTCTATAGGTGACGTGACATCCCCGGTGTCTATAGGTGATGTGACATCCCCGGTGTCTATAGGTGATGTGACATTCCCGGTGTCTATAGGTGTTGTGACATTCCCGGTGTCTATAGGTGTTGTGACATTCCCGGTGTCTATAGGTGTTGTGACATTCCCGGTGTCTATAGGTGTTGTGACATTCCCGGTGTCTATAGGTGATGTGACATTCCCGGTGTCTATAGGTGTTGTGACATTCCCGGTGTCTATAGATGACGTGACATTCCCGGTGTCTATAGGTGACGTGACATCCCGGTGTCTATAGGTGACGTGACATTCCCGGTGTCTATAGGTGATGTGACATTCCCGGTGTCTATAGGTGATGTGACATTCCCGGTGTCTATAGGTGATGTGACATTCCCGGTGTCTATAGGTGATGTGACATTCCCGGTGTCTATAGGTGATGTGACATTCCCGGTGTCTATAGGTGATGTGACATTCCCGGTGTCTATAGGCGATGTGACATTCCTGGTGTCTATAGGCGATGTGACATTCCCGGTGTCTATAGGCGATGTGACATTCCCGGTGTCTATAGGTGTTGTGACATTCCCGGTGTCTATAGGCGATGTGACATTCCCGGTGTCTATAGGCGATGTGACATTCCCGGTGTCTATAGGCGATGTGACATTCCCGGTGTCTATAGGTGATGTGACATTCCCGGTGTCTATAGGTGATGTGACATTCCCGGTGTCTATAGGTGTTGTGACATTCCCGGTGTCTATAGGCGATGTGACATTCCCGGTGTCTATAGGTGATGTGACATCCCCGGTGTCTATAGGTGACGTGACATCCCCGGTGTCTATAGGTGACGTGACATCCCGGTGTCTATAGGTGACGTGACATTCCCGGTGTCTATAGGTGATGTGACATTCCCGGTGTCTATAGGTGATGTGACATCCCCGGTGTCTATAGGTGATGTGACATTCCCGGTGTCTATAGGTGATGTGACATTCCCGGTGTCTATAGGTGATGTGACATTCCCGGTGTCTATAGGTGATGTGACATTCCCGGTGTCTATAGGTGATGTGACATTCCCGGTGTCTATAGGTGACGTGACATCCCCGGTGTCTATAGGTGACGTGACATTCCCGGTGTCTATAGGTGACGTGACATTCCCGGTGTCTATAGGTGACGTGACATTCCCGGTGTCTATAGATGACGTGACATTCCCGGTGTCTATAGGTGATGTGACATCCCCGGTGTCTATAGGTGTTGTGACATCCCCGGTGTCTATAGGTGATGTGACATTCCCGGTGTCTATAGGTGACGTGACATCCCCGGTGTCTATAGGTGATGCGACATTCCCGGTGTCTATAGGTGTTGTGACATTCCCGGTGTCTATAGGTGACGTGACATCCCCGGTGTCTATAGGTGATGCGACATTCCCGGTGTCTATAGGTGATGTGACATCCCCGGTGTCTATGGGTGTTGTGACATCCCCGGTGTCTATAGGTGATGCGACATTCCCGGTGTCTATAGGTGATGCGACATTCCCGGTGTCTATAGGTGACGTGACATCCCCGGTGTCTATAGGTGATGCGACATTCCCGGTGTCTATAGATGACGTGACATTCCCGGTGTCTATAGGTGTTGTGACATCCCCGGTGTCTATAGGTGATGCGACATTCCCGGTGTCTATAGGTGATGTGACATCCCCGGTGTCTATGGGTGACGTGACATTCCCGGTGTCTATAGGTGACGTGACATTCCCGGTGTCTATAGATGACGTGACATTCCCGGTGTCTATGGGTGACGTGACATTCCCGGTGTCTATAGGTGACGTGACATTCCCGGTGTCTATAGATGACGTGACATTCCCGGTGTCTATAGGTGTTGTGACATTCCCGGTGTCTATAGGTGATGTGACATTCCCGGTGTCTATAGGTGATGTGACATCCCCGGTGTCTATAGGTGTTGTGACATCCCCGGTGTCTATAGGTGATGTGACATCCCCGGTGTCTATAGGTGATGTGACATTCCCGGTGTCTATAGGTGATGTGACATTCCCGGTGTCTATAGGTGATGTGACATTCCCGGTGTCTATAGGTGATGTGACATCCCCGGTGTCTATAGGTGTTGTGACATCCCCGGTGTCTATAGATGACGTGACATTCCCGGTGTCTATAGGTGATGTGACATTCCCGGTGTCTATAGGCGAGGTGACATTCCCGGTGTCCATAGGTGACGTGACATCCCCAGTGTCTATAGGTATAGGAGATGAAGGACATACAAACAATAAACTCACAAACAGGGGTCTGGCTCACCCAGGTTTCAAACATGTCCTCCGGTCGCAGCTTTCGCAGTGTGGCCCTAAAAAAGGAGGAGGAGCTACATTAAGGAACTGGCCGTATATAATGAGAAGAATTGTCACAGTGCGATTATTGAAATCCCGACTTCTCCACCCACCTCACCCAGCCCAGAGCTTCTTCTCTACTGCAGCAGTTGGCAGTATGTGGAAGAACTACAAATCACAGATGAACTGGTTTATTTTTTTAAGCTAAAAAAAACCTGGAGATCCAAAAAGTCCTTCAAAGTTAATATCTTTAAGATGGGCTCAGTAATGGTTGGCTGAACCTAGCTGGGTTTCCTGTGATGTGGGGGGTACTAGGGTCATTATGTCTGGAAGTAATCGGGGTCAGTAGGATCTTTATATACAGTGTAATATGGGTCAGTAGGATCATTGTGACTGGGGGCGCTATGGTTCAGTAGAGTCATGTCTGGGGGTAGTATGGGTCTGTAGGGTCTCAATGTCTGTAGGTAGTATGGATCTGTAGGTGTTATTATTTATGTAGGTAGCATGGGTCTGTAGGGTCATGTCTGAGGTAGTATGGGTCTGTAGGGTCATGTATGAGGTAGTATGGGTCTGTAGGGTCAGGTCTGAGGTAGTATGGGTCTGTAGGGTCATGTCTGAGGTAGTATGGGTCTGTAGGGTCATGTCTGAGGTAGTATGGGTCTGTAGGGTGATTATTTCTGGAGGTAGTATGGGTCTGTAGGGTCATGTCTGAGGTAGTATGGGTCTGTAGGGTCATGTCTGAGGTAGTATGGGTCTGTAGGTGCTATTATTTCTGGAGGTAGTATGGGGCTGTAGGGTCATGTCTAAGGTAGTATGGGTCTGTAGGGTCATGTCTGAGGTAGTATGGGTCTGTAGGGTCATTATTTCTGGAGGTAGTATGGGTCTGTAGGGTCATGTCTGAGGTAGTATGGGTCTGTAGGGTCATGTCTGAGGTAGTATGGGTCTGTAGGGTCATGTCTGAGGTAGTATGGGTCTGTAGGGTCATGTCTGAGGTAGTATGGGTCTGTAGGGTCATTATTTCTGGAGGTAGTATGGGGCTGTAGGGTCATGTCTAAGGTAGTATGGGTCTGTAGGGTCATGTCTGAGGTAGTATGGGTCTGTAGGGTCATGTCTGAGGTAGTATGGGTCTGTAGGGTCATGCCTGAGGTAGTATGGGTCTGTAGGGTCATGTCTGAGGTAGTATGGGTCTGTAGGGTCATTATGTCTGAGGTAGTATGGGTCTGTAGGGTCATGTCTGAGGTAGTATGGGTCTGTAGGGTCATGTCTGAGGTAGTATGGGTCTGTAGGGTCATGTCTGAGGTAGTATGGGTCTGTAGGGTCATGCCTGAGGTAGTATGGGTCTGTAGGGTCATTATGTCTGAGGTAGTATGGGTCTGTAGGGTCATGTCTGAGGTAGTATGGGTCTGTAGGGTCATGTCTGAGGTAGTATGGGTCTGTAGGGTCATTATGTATGAGGGTAATATGGGTCTGTGGGGGTCATTATTTCTGTAGGTAGTATGGGTCTGTAGGGTCCTTATTTCTGTAGGTAGTATGGGTCTGTAGGGTCATGTCTGAGGTAGTATGGGTCTGTAGAGTCATGTCTGAGGTAGTATGGGTCTGTAGGGTCATGTCTGAGGTAGTATGGGTCTGTAGGGTCATGTCTGAGGTAGTATGGGTCTGTAGGGTCATGTCTGAGGTAGTATGGGTCTGTAGGGTCATGTCTGAGGTAGTATGGGTCTGTAGGGTCATGCCTGAGGTAGTATGGGTCTGTAGGGTCATGTCTGAGGTAGTATGGGTCTGTAGGGTCATTATGTCTGAGGTAGTATGGGTCTGTAGGGTCATGTCTGAGGTAGTATGGGTCTGTAGGGTCATGTCTGAGGTAGTATGGGTCTGTAGGGTCATGTCTGAGGTAGTATGGGTCTGTAGGGTCATGCCTGAGGTAGTATGGGTCTGTAGGGTCATTATGTCTGAGGTAGTATGGGTCTGTAGGGTCATGTCTGAGGTAGTATGGGTCTGTAGGGTCATGTCTGAGGTAGTATGGGTCTATAGGGTCATGTCTGAGGTAGTATGGGTCTGTAGGGTCCTTATTTCTGTAGGTAGTATGGGTCTGTAGGGTCCTTATGTCTGGAGGTCGTATGGGTCTGTAGGGTCCTCATGTCTGGAGGTAGTATGGGTCTGTAGGGTCCTTATGTCTGGAGGTAGTATGGGTCTCTAGGGTCATGTCTGAGGTAGTATGGGTCTCTAGGGTCATGTCTGAGGTAGTATGGGTCTGTAGGGTCATGTCTGAGGTAGTATGGGTCTCTAGGGTCATGTCTGAGGTAGCATGGGTCTGTAGGGTCATGTCTGAGGTAGTATGGGTCTGTAGGGTCATGTCTGAGGTAGTATGGGTCTGTAGGGTCATGTCTGAGGTAGTATGGGTCTGTAGGGTCATGTCTGAGATAGTATGGGTCTGTAGGCTCATGTCTGAGGTAGTATGGGTCTGTAGGGTCATGTCTGAGGTAGTATGGGTCATGTCTGAGATAGTATGGGTCTCTAGGCTCATGTCTGAGGTAGTATGGGTCTGTAGGGTCATGTCTGAGGTAGTATGGGTCATGTCTGAGATAGTATGGGTCTCTAGGCTCATGTCTGAGGTAGTATGGGTCTGTAGGGTCCTTCCTTATTTCTGTAGGTAGTATGGGTCTGTAGGGTCATTATGTCTGAGGTAGTATGGGTCTGTAGGGTCATGTCTGAGGTAGTATGGGTCTGTAGGGTCATGTCTGAGGTAGTATGGGTCTGTAGGGTCATTATGTATGAGGGTAGTATGGGTCTGTAGGGTCATGTATGTAGGTAGTATGGGTCTGTAGGGTCATGTCTGAGGTAGTATGGGTCTGTAGGGTCATGTCTGAGGTAGTATGGGTCTGTAGGGTCATTATGTATGAGGGTAGTATGGGTCTGTAGGGTCATGTATGTAGGTAGTATGGGTCTGTAGGGTCATGTCTGAGGTAGTATGGGTCTGTAGGGTCATGTCTGAGGTAGTATGTGTCTGTAGGGTCATGTCTGAGGTAGTATGGGTCTGTAGGGTCATGTCTGAGGTAGTATGGGTCTGTAGGGTCATGTCTGAGGTAGTATGGGTCTGTAGGGTCATGTCTGAGGTAGTATGGGTCTGTAGGGTCATGTCTGAGGTAGTATGAGTCTGTAGGGTCATGTCTGAGGTAGTATGGGTCTGTAGGGTCATCATGTCTGAGGTAGTATGGGTCTGTAGGGTCATGTCTGAGGTAGTATGGGTCTGTAGGGTCATGTCTGAGGTAGTATGGGTCTGTAGGGTCATGTCTGAGGTAGTATGGGTCTGTAGGGTCACGTCTGAGGTAGTGTGGGTCTGTAGGGTCATGTCTGAGGTAGTATGGGTCTGTAGGGTCATGTCTGAGGTAGTATGGGTCTGTAGGGTCATGTCTGAGGTAGTATGGGTCTGTAGGGTCATGTCTGAGGTAGTATGGGTCTGTAGGGTCATGTCTGAGGTAGTATGGGTCTGTAGGGTCATGTCTGAGGTAGTATGGGTCTGTAGGGTCATTATGTATGAGAGTAATATGGGTCTGTGGGGGTCCTTATTTCTGTAGGTAGTATGGATCTGTAGGGTCATTATGTCTGAGGGTAGTATGGGTCTGTAGGGTCATGTCTGGAGGTAGTATGGATCTGTAGGGTCATTATGTCTGAGGTAGTATGGGTCTGTAGGGTCATTATGTCTGGAGGTCGTATGGGTCTGTAGGGTCATGTCTGAGGTAGTATGGGTCTGTAAGGTCATGTCTGAGGTAGTATGGGTCTGTAGGGTCATGTCTGAGGTAGTATGGGTCTGTAGGGTCATGTCTGAGGTAGTATGGGTCTGTAGGGTCATGTCTGAGGTAGTATGGGTCTGTAGGGTCATTGGGCCATATTCTGAGTAAAGTTACGATGGAGTAACTCATGATACTCCATCGTAACTCCCTTTTTTGACCCGTGTATCTATGCTCCTGATTCTCAGAATCAGTTTTGCATAGATACACTTAAGGGGCCAGATTCACAAAGGTTAGCGGATCTTTAGATCCGTGTAACCTATGTGATTTAAGATCCGCCCTCGCAAGTTTGTGAGGAAAGTGTCAAATTCACAACACACTTACCTCCAAACTTGCGACGGCGGATCCTAACTCCCCCAGCGGAATTCAAATTCCGCGGCTAGGGGAGTGTCATATTTAAATCAGGCGCGCTCCCGCGCCGATTTAAATACGCATGCGTCGTCCGGGGAATTTCCCGGCGTGCATTGCTCCCACTGACGTCAATAGGACGTCAGTGGTTGCGACGTGAGCGGGACTTGCGACGCGCGTGTTCGTGAATCGGCGTACGCAAACGACGTAGGAAAATTCAAAATCAACGCGGGAACGACGGCCATACTTAACAATACTTACCCCTGCTTTTAGAAAGGGTAAGTATACGACGGAAAACCGCTACGGAAACGACGTAAGAACACAGCGTCGGGTCCGCGTACGTTCGTGAATTTCGCGTATCTCGCTGATTTACATATTATTCAGTGTAAATCAGCGGGAACGCCCCCGGCGCCATTTTTAAATCAAAAAAAAGATCCGACAGTGTAACACAGTGTGACACTGTCGGATCTCAGCCCTATCTATGCGTAACTGATTCTATGAATCAGGTGCATAGATAGGACCAGAAAAAATCCGAGATACGATGGGGGATCTGAGATACTCCATCGTATCTCTTCTGTGAATCTGGCCCAAGATCCGCCATCTGTAAGTCACTTACACTGGCGGATCTTAAATGCAATGACGCCGGCCGCCGCTAGATGGCATTTAAGTGAAGGAGTCATTTGCGTATGCAAATGATCCTTCTACGCCGATTCACGAACGAGTTCGCGTCGCGTAACCGTCGCTAACGTCGTTTGCGTAAGCGGAAACTTACTCCTGCTATATGAGGGGTAAGTTTCCGCAAGTCCCACGTAGGCCATGTCACGGATGGCGTCGGGTCCCCGTCGTGTTTTTTCGTCGGATACGTCGTTTACGTAAGTCGTTCTTGAATACGACTTTACGTCAATGACGCACACGTCGGCGTCATTGACGTTTTCCGCCGAGAACTGGAGCATGCGCACTGGGCTTTTTGCAGCCCGGTGCATGCCCAGTTCTTTTGTATCGGGGGCGCGCTTCATTTGAATAGAAGCCGCCCCCTTGGAGATCCGCCAGGCTACGCCGGGACACTTACACTCCGCTGTCCCAACTTATGGAGCAAGTGGTTGGGGAATACAACACCTGCTCCAGTAAGTTGGGACAGCGGAGTGTAAGTGCCCTAAGCGAAGCTGGCGGATATTTACTCAGAATATGGCCCATTATGTCTGAGGTAGTATGGGTCTGTAGGGTCATGTCTGAGGTAGTATGGGTCTGTAGGGTCATGTCTGAGGTAGTATGGGTCTGTAGGGTCATGTCTGAGGTAGTATGGGTCTGTAGGGTCATGTCTGAGGTAGTATGGGTCTGTAGGGTCATTATTTCTGTAGGTAGTATGGGTCTGTAGGGTCATGTCTGAGGTAGTATGGGTCTGTAAGGTCATGTCTGAGGTAGTATGGGTCTGTAGGGTCATGTCTGAGGTAGTATGGGGTTGTAGGGTCATGTCTGAGGTAGTATGGGTCTGTAGGGTCATGTCTGAGGTAGTATGAGTCTGTAGGGTCATGTCTGAGGTAGTATGGGTCTGTAGGGTCATTATTTCTGTAGGTAGTATGGGTCTGTAGGGTCATGTCTGAGGTAGTATGGGTCTGTAGGGTCATTATTTCTGTAGGTAGTATGGGTCTGTAGGGTCATGTCTGAGGTAGTATGGGTCTGTAGGGTCATGTCTGAGGTAGTATGGGTCTGTAGGGTCATGTCTGAGGTAGTATGGGTCTGTAGGGTCATTATGTATGAGGGTAGTATGGGTCTGTAGGGTCATGTCTGAGGTAGTATGGGTCTGTAGGGTCATGTCTGAGGTAGTATGGGTCTGTAGGGTCATTATTTCTGGAGGTAGTATGGATCTGTAGGGTCATTATTTCTGGAGGTAGTATGGGTCTGTAGGGTCACGTCTGAGGTAGTATGGGTCTGTAGGGTCATGTCTGAGGTAGTATGGGTCTGTAGGGTCATGTCTGAGGTAGTATGGGTCTGTAGGGTCATGTCTGAGGTAGTATGGGTCTGTAGGGTCATGTCTGAGGTAGTATGGGTCTGTAGGGTCATGTCTGAGGTAGTATGGGTCTGTAGGGTCATTATTTCTGGAGGTAGTATGGGTCCTTAGGGTCATTATTTCTGGAGGTAGTATGGGTCCTTAGGGTCATTATTTCTGGAGGTAGTATGGGTCTGTAGGGTCATGTATGAGGGTAGTATGGGTCTGTAGGGTCATGTCTGAGGTAGTATGGGTCTGTAGGGTCATGTCTGAGGTAGTATGGGTCTGTAGGGTCATGTCTGAGGTAGTATGGGTCTGTAGGGTCATTATGTATGAGGGTAGTATGGGTCTGTAGGGTCATTATGTCTGAGGTAGTATGGGTCTGTAGGGTCATTATGTCTGAGGTAGTATGGGTCTGTAGGGTCATTATGTATGAGGGTAGTATGGGTCTGTAGGGTCATGTCTGAGGTAGTATGGGTCTGTAGGGTCATGTCTGAGGTAGTATGGGTCTGTAGGGTCATGTCTGAGGTAGTATGGGTCTGTAAGGTCATGTCTGAGGTAGTATGGCTCTGTAGGGTCATGTCTGAGGTAGTATGGGTCTGTAGGGTCATTATGTCTGAGGTAGTATGGGTCTGTAGGGTCATGTATGAGGGTAGTATGGGTCTGTAGGGTCATGTCTGAGGTAGTATGGGTCTGTAGGGTCATGTCTGAGGTAGTATGGGTCTGTAGGGTCATGTCTGAGGTAGTATGGGTCTGTAGGGTCATGTCTGAGGTAGTATGGGTCTGTAGGGTCATGTCTGAGGTAGTATGGGTCTGTAGGGTCATGTCTGAGGTAGTATGGGTCTGTAGGGTCATGTCTGAGGTAGTATGGGTCTGTAGGGTCATGTCTGAGGTAGTATGGGTCTGTAGGGTCATTATTTCTGTAGGTAGTATGGGTCTGTAGGGTCATGTCTGAGGTAGTATGGGTCTGTAAGGTCATGTCTGAGGTAGTATGGGTCTGTAGGGTCATGTCTGAGGTAGTATGGGGTTGTAGGGTCATGTCTGAGGTAGTATGGGTCTGTAGGGTCATGTCTGAGGTAGTATGAGTCTGTAGGGTCATGTCTGAGGTAGTATGGGTCTGTAGGGTCATTATTTCTGTAGGTAGTATGGGTCTGTAGGGTCATGTCTGAGGTAGTATGGGTCTGTAGGGTCATTATTTCTGTAGGTAGTATGGGTCTGTAGGGTCATGTCTGAGGTAGTATGGGTCTGTAGGGTCATGTCTGAGGTAGTATGGGTCTGTAGGGTCATGTCTGAGGTAGTATGGGTCTGTAGGGTCATTATGTATGAGGGTAGTATGGGTCTGTAGGGTCATGTCTGAGGTAGTATGGGTCTGTAGGGTCATGTCTGAGGTAGTATGGGTCTGTAGGGTCATTATTTCTGGAGGTAGTATGGATCTGTAGGGTCATTATTTCTGGAGGTAGTATGGGTCTGTAGGGTCACGTCTGAGGTAGTATGGGTCTGTAGGGTCATGTCTGAGGTAGTATGGGTCTGTAGGGTCATGTCTGAGGTAGTATGGGTCTGTAGGGTCATGTCTGAGGTAGTATGGGTCTGTAGGGTCATGTCTGAGGTAGTATGGGTCTGTAGGGTCATGTCTGAGGTAGTATGGGTCTGTAGGGTCATTATTTCTGGAGGTAGTATGGGTCCTTAGGGTCATTATTTCTGGAGGTAGTATGGGTCCTTAGGGTCATTATTTCTGGAGGTAGTATGGGTCTGTAGGGTCATGTATGAGGGTAGTATGGGTCTGTAGGGTCATGTCTGAGGTAGTATGGGTCTGTAGGGTCATGTCTGAGGTAGTATGGGTCTGTAGGGTCATGTCTGAGGTAGTATGGGTCTGTAGGGTCATTATGTATGAGGGTAGTATGGGTCTGTAGGGTCATTATGTCTGAGGTAGTATGGGTCTGTAGGGTCATTATGTCTGAGGTAGTATGGGTCTGTAGGGTCATTATGTATGAGGGTAGTATGGGTCTGTAGGGTCATGTCTGAGGTAGTATGGGTCTGTAGGGTCATGTCTGAGGTAGTATGGGTCTGTAGGGTCATGTCTGAGGTAGTATGGGTCTGTAAGGTCATGTCTGAGGTAGTATGGCTCTGTAGGGTCATGTCTGAGGTAGTATGGGTCTGTAGGGTCATTATGTCTGAGGTAGTATGGGTCTGTAGGGTCATGTATGAGGGTAGTATGGGTCTGTAGGGTCATGTCTGAGGTAGTATGGGTCTGTAGGGTCATGTCTGAGGTAGTATGGGTCTGTAGGGTCATGTCTGAGGTAGTATGGGTCTGTAGGGTCATGTCTGAGGTAGTATGGGTCTGTAGGGTCATGTCTGAGGTAGTATGGGTCTGTAGGGTCATGTCTGAGGTAGTATGGGTCTGTAGGGTCATGTCTGAGGTAGTATGGGTCTGTAGGGTCATGTCTGAGGTAGTATGGGTCTGTAGGGTCATGTCTGAGGTAGTATGGGTCTGTAGGGTCATGTCTGAGGTAGTATGGGTCTGTAGGGTCATGTCTGAGGTAGTATGGGTCTGTAGGGTCATGTCTGAGGTAGTATGGGTCTGTAGGGTCATGTCTGAGGTAGTATGGGTCTGTAGGGTCATTATGTATGAGGGTAGTATGGGTCTGTAGGGTCATTATGTCTGAGGTAGTATGGGTCTGTAGGGTCATTATGTCTGAGGTAGTATGGGTCTGTAGGGTCATTATGTATGAGGGTAGTATGGGTCTGTAGGGTCATGTCTGAGGTAGTATGGGTCTGTAGGGTCATGTCTGAGGTAGTATGGGTCTGTAGGGTCATGTCTGAGGTAGTATGGGTCTGTAAGGTCATGTCTGAGGTAGTATGGCTCTGTAGGGTCATGTCTGAGGTAGTATGGGTCTGTAGGGTCATTATGTCTGAGGTAGTATGGGTCTGTAGGGTCATGTATGAGGGTAGTATGGGTCTGTAGGGTCATGTCTGAGGTAGTATGGGTCTGTAGGGTCATGTCTGAGGTAGTATGGGTCTGTAGGGTCATTATGTCTGAGGTAGTATGGGTCTGTAGGGTCATGTCTGAGGTAGTATGGGTCTGTAGGGTCATGTCTGAGGTAGTATGGGTCTGTAGGGTCATGTCTGAGGTAGTATGGGTCTGTAGGGTCATGTCTGAGGTAGTATGGGTCTGTAGGGTCATGTCTGAGGTAGTATGGGTCTGTAGGGTCATGTCTGAGGTAGTATGGGTCTGTAGGGTCATGTCTGAGGTAGTATGGGTCTGTAGGGTCATTATGTCTGAGGTAGTATGGGTCTGTAGGGTCATGTCTGAGGTAGTATGGGTCTGTAGGGTCATGTCTGAGGTAGTATGGGTCTGTAGGGTCATGTCTGAGGTAGTATGGGTCTGTAGGGTCATGTCTGAGGTAGTATGGGTCTGTAGGGTCATGTCTGAGGTAGTATGGGTCTGTAGGGTCATGTCTGAGGTAGTATGGGTCTGTAGGGTCATGTCTGAGGTAGTATGGGTCTGTAGGGTCATGTCTGAGGTAGTATGGGTCTGTAGGGTCATGTCTGAGGTAGTATGAGTCTGTAGGGTCATGTCTGAGGTAGTATGGGTCTGTAGGGTCATGTCTGAGGTAGTATGGGTCTGTAGGGTCATGTCTGAGGTAGTATGGGTCTGTAGGGTCATGTCTGAGGTAGTATGGGTCTGTATGGTCATGTCTGGAGGTAGTATGGGTCTGTAGGGTCATGTCTGAGGTAGTATGGGTCTGTAGGGTCATGTCTGGAGGTAGTATGGGTCTGTAGGGTCATGTCTGAGGTAGTATGGGTTAGTGGGATCATTATGTGGGCAGTTTAGGGATCACTTACCTCTTGTGTTTGTTGATAAAGTCTACCAGCTCCTGCTCAGTGTACGGTTTATCCGGGACGGTGACCGGTTCATCCATAAAAGGTTCATAGAAGTCCACTTCATTCAGTTTCAGTGTCAGAGCCTTCGCCACCTACCACCATCATCATCATCATCATCATCAAGAAAAACGTTAATGCCTTTACCTCGGCTGACATATCAGATACAGAATTTGAAAGCCCCTTCCCGTACACCTTTATGAATCCCTACACCTAACCTCATCAGTCCCCACACCTGACCTCATCAGTCCCTACACCTGACCTCATCAATCCCTACACCTGCCCTCATCAATCCCCACACCTGACCTCATCAATCCCCACACCTGACCTCATCAATCCCTACACCTGACCTCATCAGTCCCTACACCTGACCTCATCAATCCCCACACCTGACCTCATCAATCCCCACACCTGACCTCATCAATCCCTACACCTGACCTCATCAGTCCCTACACCTGACCTCATCAATCCCTACACCTGACCTCATCAATCCCCACACCTGACCTCATCAATCCCTACACCTGACCTCATCAGTCCCTACACCTGACCTCATCAATCCCTACGCCTGACCTCATCAGTCCCCACACCTGACCCCATCAATCCCCACACCTGACCTCATCAGTCCCTACACCTGACCCCATCAATCCCTACACCTAACCTCATCAATCCCCACACCTGACCTCATCAGTCCCCACACCTGACCTCATCAGTCCCTACACCTGACCTCATCAATCCCTACACCTAACCTCATCAGTCCCCACACCTGACCCCATCAATCCCTACACCTGACCCCATCAATCCCTACACCTGACCCCATCAATCCCTACACCTGACCTCATCAATCCCCACACCTGACCTCATCAGTCCCTACACCTGACCTCATCAATCCCTACGCCTGACCTCATCAGTCCCCACACCTGACCCCATCAATCCCCACACCTGACCTCATCAGTCCCTACACCTGACCCCATCAATCCCTACACCTAACCTCATCAGTCCCCACACCTGACCTCATCAGTCCCCACACCTGACCTCATCAATCCCTACACCTGACCTCATCAATCCCCACACCTGACCCCATCAATCCCTACCCCTGACCTCATCAGTCCCCACACCTGACCTCATCAGTCCCCACACCTGACCTCATCAGTCCCCACACCTGACCTCATCAATCCCTACCCCTGACCTCATCAGTCCCCACACCTGACCTCATCAATCCCTACCCCTGACCTCATCAATCCCTACACCTGACCTCATCAGTCCCCACACCTGACCTCATCAGTCCCTACCCCTGACCTCATCAATCCCTACACCTGACCCCATCAATCCCTACACCTGACCTCATCAGTCCCCACACCTGACCTCATCAGTCCCTACCCCTGACCTCATCAATCCCTACACCTGACCCCATCAATCCCCACACCTGACCTCATCAGTCCCTACACCTGACCTCATCAGTCCCTACACCTGACCTCATCAATCCCTACACCTGACCTCATCAGTCCCTACACCTGACCCCATCAATCCCTACACCTGACCTCATCAATCCCTACCCCTGACCTCATCAGTCCCTACACCTGACCTCATCAGTCCCTACACCTGACCTCATCAATCCCTACACCTGACCTCATCAGTCCCTACACCTGACCCCATCAATCCCTACACCTGACCTCATCAATCCCCACACCTGACCTCATCAATCCCCACACCTGACCCCATCAATCCCTACACCTGACCTCATCAGTCCCCACACCTGACCTCATCAATCCCTACAACTGACCTCATCAATCCATACACCTGACCTCATCAATCCCTACACCTGACCTCATCAATCCCCACACCTGACCTCATCAGTCCCTACACCTGACCTCATCAATCCCCACACCTGACCTCATCAATCCCTACACCTGACCTCATCAGTCCCTACACCTGACCTCATCAATCCCTACACCTGACCTCATCAATCCCCACACCTGACCTCATCAATCCCTACACCTGACCTCATCAGTCCCTACACCTGACCTCATCAATCCCTACGCCTGACCTCATCAGTCCCCACACCTGACCCCATCAATCCCCACACCTGACCTCATCAGTCCCTACACCTGACCCCATCAATCCCTACACCTAACCTCATCAATCCCCACACCTGACCTCATCAGTCCCCACACCTGACCTCATCAATCCCTACAACTGACCTCATCAATCCATACACCTGACCTCATCAATCCCTACACCTGACCTCATCAATCCCCACACCTGACCTCATCAGTCCCTACACCTGACCTCATCAATCCCCACACCTGACCTCATCAATCCCTACACCTGACCTCATCAGTCCCCACACCTGACCTCATCAGTCCCTACACCTGACCTCATCAATCCCTACACCTAACCTCATCAGTCCCCACACCTGACCCCATCAATCCCTACACCTGACCCCATCAATCCCTACACCTGACCCCATCAATCCCTACACCTGACCTCATCAATCCCCACACCTGACCTCATCAGTCCCTACACCTGACCTCATCAATCCCTACACCTGACCTCATCAGTCCCTACACCTGACCTCATCAATCCCCACACCTGACCTCATCAATCCCCACACCTGACCTCATCAGTCCCTACACCTGACCTCATCAATCCCTACACCTGACCTCATCAGTCCCTACACCTGACCTCATCAATCCCTACGCCTGACCTCATCAGTCCCTACACCTGACCTCATCAATCCCTACGCCTGACCTCATCAGTCCCCACACCTGACCCCATCAATCCCCACACCTGACCTCATCAGTCCCTACACCTGACCCCATCAATCCCTACACCTAACCTCATCAGTCCCCACACCTGACCTCATCAGTCCCCACACCTGACCTCATCAATCCCTACACCTGACCTCATCAATCCCTACACCTGACCTCATCAATCCCCACACCTGACCCCATCAATCCCTACCCCTGACCTCATCAGTCCCCACACCTGACCTCATCAGTCCCCACACCTGACCTCATCAGTCCCCACACCTGACCTCATCAGTCCCTACACCTGCCCTCATCAGTCCCCACACCTGACCTCATCAGTCCCCACACCTGACCTCATCAATCCCTACCCCTGACCTCATCAGTCCCCACACCTGACCTCATCAATCCCTACCCCTGACCTCATCAATCCCTACACCTGACCTCATCAGTCCCCACACCTGACCTCATCAGTCCCTACCCCTGACCTCATCAATCCCTACACCTGACCCCATCAATCCCTACACCTGACCTCATCAGTCCCCACACCTGACCTCATCAGTCCCTACACCTGACCTCATCAGTCCCTACACCTGACCTCATCAATCCCTACACCTGACCTCATCAGTCCCTACACCTGACCCCATCAATCCCCACACCTGACCTCATCAATCCCCACACCTGCCCTCATCAATCCCTACACCTGACCTCATCAGTCCCCACACCTGACCTCATCAATCCCTACACCTGACCTCATCAGTCCCCACACCTGACCTCATCAATCCCTACAACTGACCTCATCAATCCATACACCTGACCTCATCAATCCCTACACCTGACCTCATCAATCCCCACACCTGACCTCATCAGTCCCTACACCTGACCTCATCAATCCCTACACCTGACCTCATCAGTCCCTACACCTGACCTCATCAATCCCCACACCTGACCTCATCAGTCCCTACACCTGACCTCATCAATCCCTACACCTGACCTCATCAGTCCCTACACCTGACCTCATCAATCCCTACGCCTGACCTCATCAGTCCCCACACCTGACCCCATCAATCCCCACACCTGACCTCATCAGTCCCTACACCTGACCTCATCAGTCCCTACACCTGACCTCATCAATCCCTACCCCTGACCTCATCAGTCCCCACACCTGACCTCATCAATCCCTACCCCTGACCTCATCAATCCCTACCCCTGACCTCATCAGTCCCCACACCTGACCTCATCAGTCCCTACACCTGACCTCATCAGTCCCCACACCTGACCTCATCAATCCCCACACCTGACCTCATCAATCCCTACACCTGACCTCATCAATCCCTACACCTGACCTCATCAGTCCCCACACCTGACCTCATCAGTCCCTACCCCTGACCTCATCAGTCCCTACCCCTGACCTCATCAATCCCTACACCTGACCCCATCAATCCCTACACCTGACCTCATCAGTCCCCACACCTGACCTCATCAATCCCCACACCTGACCTCATCAGTCCCTACACCTGACCTCATCAGTCCCTACACCTGACCTCATCAATCCCTACACCTGACCTCATCAGTCCCTACACCTGACCCCATCAATCCCCACACCTGACCTCATCAATCCCTACACCTGACCTCATCAATCCCTACACCTGACCTCATCAGTCCCTACCCCTGACCTCATCAGTCCCCACACCTGACCTCATCAATCCCTACACCTGACCTCATCAGTCCCCACACCTGACCTCATCAGTCCCCACACCTGACCTCATCAATCCCTACACCTGACCTCATCAGTCCCCACACCTGCCCTCATCAGTCCCCACACCTGACCTCATCAATCCCCACACCTGCCCTCATCAGTCCCCACACCTGACCTCATCAATCCCCACACCTGACCTCATCAATCCATACACCTGACCTCATCAATCCATACACCTGACCTCATCAATCCCTACACCTGACCTCATCAATCCATACACCTGACCTCATCAATCCATACACCTGACCTCATCAGTCCCTACCCCTGACCTCATCAATCCCTACACCTGACCTCATCAATCCCCACACCTGACCTCATCAGTCCCTACACCTGACCTCATCAATCCCTACACCTGACCTCATCAGTCCCCACACCTGACCTCATCAGTCCCTACCCCTGACCTCATCAGTCCCTACACCTGACCTCATCAATCCCCACACCTGACCTCATCAATCCCCACACCTGACCTCATGAGTCCCTACACCTGACCTCATCAATCCCCACACCTGACCTCATCAATCCCCACACCTGACCTCATCAGTCCCCACACCTGACCTCATCAATCCCTACAACTGACCTCATCAATCCCTACACCTGACCTCATCAATCCCTACAACTGACCTCATCAATCCCTACACCTGACCTCATCAGTCCCCACACCTGCCCTCATCAGTCCCCACACCTGACCTCATCAATCCCTACACCTGACCTCATCAGTCCCTACACCTGACCTCATCAGTCCCTACCCCTGACCTCATCAATCCCCACACCTGACCTCATCAGTCCCCACACCTGACCTCATCAGTCCCCACACCTGACCTCATCAATCCCTACACCTGACCTCATCAATCCCCACACCTGACCTCATCAGTCCCCACACCTGACCTCATCAATCCCTACACCTGACCTCATCAATCCCTATGCCTGACCTCATCAATCCATACACCTGACCCCATCAATCCCTACACCTGACCTCATCAATCCCCACACCTGACCTCATCAATCCCTACACCTGACCTCATCAATCCCTATGCCTGACCTCATCAATCCCCACACCTGACCTCATCAGTCCCCACACCTGACCTCATCAGTCCCCACACCTGACCTCATCAATCCCCACACCTGCCCTCATCAGTCCCCACACCTGACCTCATCAATCCCTACACCTGACCTCATCAATCCATACACCTGACCTCATCAGTCCCCACACCTGACCTCATCAATCCCTACACCTGACCTCATCAATCCCTACAACTGACCTCATCAGTCCCCACACCTGCCCTCATCAGTCCCCACACCTGACCTCATCAGTCCCTACCCCTGACCTCATCAATCCCTACAACTGACCTCATCAATCCCTACACCTGACCTCATCAATCCCTACAACTGACCTCATCAATCCCCACACCTGACCTCATCAGTCCCCACACCTGACCTCATCAGTCCCCACACCTGCCCTCATCAGTCCCCACACCTGACCTCATCAATCCCTACACCTGACCTCATCAGTCCCTACACCTGACCTCATCAGTCCCTACCCCTGACCTCATCAATCCCTACACCTGACCTCATCAATCCCCACACCTGACCTCATCAGTCCCCACACCTGACCTCATCAATCCCTACACCTGACCTCATCAATCCCTATGCCTGACCTCATCAATCCCTACACCTGACCTCATCAATCCCCACACCTGACCTCATCAATCCCTACACCTGACCTCATCAATCCCTATGCCTGACCTCATCAATCCCCACACCTGACCTCATCAGTCCCCACACCTGACCTCATCAGTCCCCACACCTGACCTCATCAATCCCCACACCTGCCCTCATCAGTCCCCACACCTGACCTCATCAGTCCCCACACCTGACCCCATCAATCCCTACACCTGACCTCATCAATCCATACACCTGACCTCATCAGTCCCCACACCTGACCTCATCAATCCCTACACCTGACCTCATCAATCCATACACCTGACCTCATCAGTCCCCACACCTGACCTCATCAATCCCTACACCTGACCTCATCAATCCCTACAACTGACCTCATCAGTCCCCACACCTGCCCTCATCAGTCCCCACACCTGACCTCATCAGTCCCTACCCCTGACCTCATCAATCCCTACACCTGACCTCATCAATCCCCACACCTGACCTCATCAGTCCCCACACCTGCCCTCATCAGTCCCCACACCTGACCTCATCAATCCCTACACCTGACCTCATCAATCCCTACACCTGACCTCATCAATCCCCACACCTGACCTCATCAGTCCCCACACCTGACCTCATCAGTCCCCACACCTGACCTCATCAGTCCCTACCCCTGACCCCATCAATCCCTACACCTGACCCCATCAATCCCTACACCTGACCCCATCAGTTCCTACACCTGACCTCATCACTCCCTACACCTGACCTCATCAATCCCTATGCCTGACCTCATCAGTCCCTACCCCTGACCTCATCAATCCCCACACCTGACCCCATCAATCCCCACACCTGCCCTCATCAGTCCCTACACCTGACCTCATCAATCCCTACACCTGACCTCATCAATCCCCACACCTGACCTCATCAGTCCCCACACCTGACCTCATCAGTCCCTACACCTGACCTCATCAGTCCCCACACCTGCCCTCATCAGTCCCCACACCTGACCTCATCAATCCCTACACCTGACCTCATCAATCCCCACACCTGACCTCATCAGTCCCCACACCTGCCCTCATCAGTCCCTACACCTGACCTCATCAATCCCTACAACTGACCTCATCAATCCCTACACCTGACCTCATCAGTCCCCACACCTGACCTCATCAATCCATACACCTGACCTCATCAATCCCTACACCTGACCTCATCAGTCCCCACACCTGACCTCATCAATCCCTACACCTGACCTCATCAATCCCCACACCTGACCTCATCAATCCCCACACCTGACCTCATCAATCCCCACACCTGACCCCATCAATCCCCACACCTGACCTCATCAGTCCCTACACCTGACCTCATCAATCCCTACAACTGACCTCATCAATCCCCACACCTGACCTCATCAGTCCCCACACCTGCCCTCATCAGTCCCCACACCTGACCTCATCAATCCCTACACCTGACCTCATCAGTCCCTACACCTGACCCCATCAATCCCCACACCTGACCTCATCAGTCCCTACACCTGACCTCATCAATCCCCACACCTGACCTCATCAGTCCCCACACCTGCCCTCATCAGTCCCCACACCTGACCTCATCAATCCCTACACCTGACCTCATCAGTCCCTACACCTGACCTCATCAATCCCTACACCTGACCTCATCAATCCCCACACCTGACCTCATCAGTCCCCACACCTGCCCTCATCAGTCCCTACACCTGACCTCATCAATCCCTACAACTGACCTCATCAATCCCTACACCTGACCTCATCAATCCATACACCTGACCTCATCAATCCCTACACCTGACCTCATCAATCCCTACACCTGACCTCATCAATCCCTACACCTGACCTCATCAGTCCCCACACCTGACCTCATCAATCCCTACACCTGACCTCATCAATCCCTATGCCTGACCTCATCAATCCCCACACCTGCCCTCATCAGTCCCCACACCTGACCTCATCAGTCCCCACACCTGACCTCATCAATCCCTACACCTGACCTCATCAGTCCCCACACCTGACCTCATCAGTCCCTACACCTGACCTCATCAATCCCCACACCTGCCCTCATCAGTCCCCACACCTGACCTCATCAGTCCCCACACCTGACCTCAACAATCCCCACACCTGACCTCATCAGTCCCCACACCTGACCTCATCAGTCCCTACACCTGACCTCATCAATCCCCACACCTGACCTCATCAGTCCCTACACCTGACCTCATCAATCCCCACACCTGACCTCATCAATCCCCACACCTGACCTCATCAATCCATACACCTGACCTCATCAGTCCCCACACCTGACCTCATCAATCCCTACACCTGACCTCATCAATCCCCACACCTGACCTCATCAATCCCCACACCTGACCCCATCAATCCCTACACCTGACCTCATCAGTCCCCACACCTGACCTCATCAATCCCTACACCTGACCTCATCAATCCCCACACCTGACCTCATCAATCCCCACACCTGACCCCATCAATCCCCACACCTGACCTCATCAATCCCTACACCTGACCTCATCAGTCCCTACACCTGACCCCATCAATCCCCACACCTGACCTCATCAGTCCCTACACCTGACCTCATCAATCCCTACAACTGACCTCATCAATCCCCACACCTGACCTCATCAGTCCCCACACCTGCCCTCATCAGTCCCCACACCTGACCTCATCAATCCCTACACCTGACCTCATCAGTCCCTACACCTGACCTCATCAATCCCTACACCTGACCTCATCAATCCCCACACCTGACCTCATCAGTCCCCACACCTGCCCTCATCAGTCCCTACACCTGACCTCATCAATCCCCACACCTGACCTCATCAATCCCCACACCTGACCTCATCAGTCCCCACACCTGCCCTCATCAGTCCCTACACCTGACCCCATCAATCCCTACACCTGACCTCATCAGTCCCTACCCCTGACCTCATCAATCCCCACACCTGCCCTCATCAATCCCTACACCTGACCTCATCAATCCATACACCTGACCTCATCAATCCCTACACCTGACCTCATCAATCCATACACCTGACCTCATCAATCCCTACACCTGACCTCATCAATCCCTACACCTGACCTCATCAATCCCTACACCTGACCTCATCAGTCCCCACACCTGACCTCATCAATCCCTACACCTGACCTCATCAATCCCTATGCCTGACCTCATCAATCCCCACACCTGCCCTCATCAGTCCCCACACCTGACCTCATCAATCCATACACCTGACCTCATCAGTCCCCACACCTGACCTCATCAATCCCTACACCTGACCTCATCAATCCCCACACCTGACCTCATCAATCCCCACACCTGACCCCATCAATCCCTACACCTGACCTCATCAGTCCCCACACCTGACCTCATCAATCCCTACACCTGACCTCATCAATCCCCACACCTGACCTCATCAATCCCCACACCTGACCCCATCAATCCCCACACCTGACCTCATCAGTCCCTACACCTGACCTCATCAATCCCCACACCTGACCTCATCAGTCCCCACACCTGCCCTCATCAGTCCCCACACCTGACCTCATCAATCCCTACACCTGACCTCATCAGTCCCTACACCTGACCCCATCAATCCCCACACCTGACCTCATCAGTCCCTACACCTGACCTCATCAATCCCTACAACTGACCTCATCAATCCCCACACCTGACCTCATCAGTCCCCACACCTGCCCTCATCAGTCCCCACACCTGACCTCATCAATCCCTACACCTGACCTCATCAGTCCCTACACCTGACCTCATCAATCCCTACACCTGACCTCATCAATCCCCACACCTGACCTCATCAGTCCCCACACCTGCCCTCATCAGTCCCTACACCTGACCTCATCAATCCCCACACCTGACCTCATCAATCCCCACACCTGACCTCATCAGTCCCCACACCTGCCCTCATCAGTCCCTACACCTGACCCCATCAATCCCTACACCTGACCTCATCAGTCCCTACCCCTGACCTCATCAATCCCCACACCTGCCCTCATCAATCCCTACACCTGACCTCATCAATCCATACACCTGACCTCATCAATCCCTACACCTGACCTCATCAATCCATACACCTGACCTCATCAATCCCTACACCTGACCTCATCAATCCCTACACCTGACCTCATCAATCCCTACACCTGACCTCATCAGTCCCCACACCTGACCTCATCAATCCCTACACCTGACCTCATCAATCCCTATGCCTGACCTCATCAATCCCCACACCTGCCCTCATCAGTCCCCACACCTGACCTCATCAGTCCCCACACCTGACCTCATCAATCCCTACACCTGACCTCATCAGTCCCCACACCTGACCTCATCAATCCCTACACCTGACCTCATCAGTCCCCACACCTATCCTCATCAATCCCTACACCTGACCTCATCAGTCCCCACACCTATCCTCATCAATCCCTACACCTGACCTCATCAATCCCTACACCTGACCTCATCAATCCCCACACCTGACCTCATCAGTCCCTACACCTGACCTCATCAATCCCCACACCTGACCTCATCAGTCCCTACCCCTGACCTCATCAGTCCCCACACCTGACCTCATCAATCCCTACACCTGACCTCATCAATCCCCACACCTGACCTCATCAGTCCCTACACCTGACCTCATCAGTCCCCACACCTGACCTCATCAATCCCTACACCTGACCTCATCAGTCCCTACCCCTGACCTCATCAATCCCTACACCTGACCTCATCAGTCCCCACACCTGCCCTCATCAGTCCCCACACCTGACCTCATCAATCCCTACACCTGACCTCATCAATCCCTACACCTGACCTCATCAATCCCTACAACTGACCTCATCAATCCCCACACCTGACCTCATCAGTCCCCACACCTGCCCTCATCAGTCCCCACACCTGACCTCATCAATCCCTACAACTGACCTCATCAATCCATACACCTGACCTCATCAGTCCCTACACCTGACCTCATCAATCCCCACACCTGCCCTCATCAGTCCCCACACCTGACCTCATCAGTCCCCACACCTGACCTCATCAATCCCCACACCTGACCTCATCAGTCCCCACACCTGACCTCATCAGTCCCTACACCTGACCTCATCAATCCCCACACCTGACCTCATCAGTCCCCACACCTGACCTCATCAGTCCCCACACCTGACCTCATCAGTCCCCACACCTGACCTCATCAATCCCTACACCTGACCTCATCAATCCCCACACCTGACCTCATCAATCCCCACACCTGACCTCATCAGTCCCTACACCTGACCTCATCAGTCCCCACACCTGCCCTCATCAGTCCCCACACCTGACCTCATCAATCCCTACACCTGACCTCATCAATCCCCACACCTGACCTCATCAGTCCCCACACCTGCCCTCATCAGTCCCTACACCTGACCTCATCAATCCCTACAACTGACCTCATCAATCCCTACAACTGACCTCATCAGTCCCCACACCTGACCTCATCAGTCCCTACACCTGACCTCATCAATCCATACACCTGACCTCATCAATCCCCACACCTGACCTCATCAGTCCCCACACCTGACCTCATCAATCCCTACACCTGACCTCATCAGTCCCCACACCTGACCTCATCAATCCCTACACCTGACCTCATCAATCCCCACACCTGACCTCATCAATCCCCACACCTGACCTCATCAATCCCCACACCTGACCCCATCAATCCCCACACCTGACCTCATCAATCCCTACACCTGACCTCATCAATCCCCACACCTGACCTCATCAGTCCCTACACCTGACCTCATCAATCCCTACAACTGACCTCATCAATCCCCACACCTGACCTCATCAGTCCCCACACCTGCCCTCATCAGTCCCCACACCTGACCTCATCAATCCCTACACCTGACCTCATCAGTCCCTACACCTGACCCCATCAATCCCCACACCTGACCTCATCAGTCCCTACACCTGACCTCATCAATCCCTACAACTGACCTCATCAATCCCCACACCTGACCTCATCAGTCCCCACACCTGCCCTCATCAGTCCCCACACCTGCCCTCATCAGTCCCTACACCTGACCTCATCAATCCCTACAACTGACCTCATCAATCCCTACACCTGACCTCATCAATCCATACACCTGACCTCATCAATCCCTACACCTGACCTCATCAGTCCCTACACCTGCCCTCATCAATCCCCACACCTGACCTCATCAGTCCCTACACCTGACCTCATCAGTCCCTACACCTGACCTCATCAATCCCTACACCTGACCTCATCAGTCCCCACACCTGACCTCATCAGTCCCCACACCTGACCTCATCAATCACTACACCTGACCTCATCAGTCCCTACACCTAACCTCATCAGTCCCCACACCTGACCTCATCAATCCCTACACCTGACCTCATCAATCCCTACACCTGACCTCATCAGTCCCTACACCTGACCTCATCAATCCCCACACCTGACCTCATCAATCCCTACCCCTGACCTCATCGTTTCCTACAATTCTCCCATCAGTCCCTTCCCCCAATGCACATCACTCCCTGCTCCTGCCCTCATCAGATCCCACACCTATCCTCATCAATTTCTGCACCTGACCTTATAAGTTCCTACACCTGACCCCATCAATCCCTACATCTGTCCCCATCGGTCCCTTCCCCCAATCCTCATCACCCCCTTCACCTGACCCCTCAGTGCTTACACCGGTCCTCATGAGTCCGGACACCTTCCTGCCCTCCTCTAGATCTGGACCTAACAAGCCATGTGCCTCATACTAATGACGAGTTCTCCCTCTACATACACCGCCGTGTGATAGGTCCATCTTACCGACTTGTCAAATGTCGCAAAGAACTTGATGTACGGGTGAAAATTTTCCGCAGCTTCTACAAATTCCTTGTAATCTGCAATTCAGACCGAGAAACCCATCAGTACGGGTCATAGAAATACCCCGACTCCCCCCGAGGACAAACACAACACGGGGGTCATAGAGATCCCCCGACTCCCCCCGAGGACATACACAACACGGGTCATAGAGATACCCCGACTCCCCCCGAGGACATACACAACACGGGTCATAGAGATACCCCGACTCCCCCCGAGGACATACACAACACGGGTCATAGAGATACCCCGACTCCCCCCGAGGACTTACACAACACGGGGGTCATAGAGATCCCCCGACTCCCCCCGAGGACTTACACAACACTGGGGTCATAGAGATCCCCCGACTCCCCCCGAGGACTTACACAACACGGGTCATAGAGATACCCCGACTCCCCCCGAGGACATACACAACACGGGTCATAGAGATACCCCGACTCCCCCCGAGGACTTACACAACACGGGGGTCATAGAGATCCCCCGACTCCCCCCGAGGACATACACAACACGGGTCATAGAGATCCCCCGACTCCCCCCGAGGACATACACAACACTGGTCATAGAGATCCCCCGACTCCCCCCGAGGACATACACAACACGGGTCATAGAGATCCCCCGACTCCCCCCGAGGACATACACATCACGGGTCATAGAGATCCCCCGACTCCCCCCGAGGACATACACATCACGGGGGTCATAGAGATCCCCCGACTCCCCCCGAGGACATACACAACACGGGTCATAGAGATACCCCGACTCCCCCCGAGGACATACACAACACGGGTCATAGAGATACCCCGACTCCCCCCGAGGACATACACAACACGGGTCATAGAGATCCCCCGACTCCCCCCGAGGACATACACAACACGGGTCATAGAGATACCCAGAGGACATACACAACACTGGTCATAGAGATACCCAGAGGACATACACAACACTGGTCATAGAGATACCCCGACTCCCCCCCGAGGACATACACAACACGGGTCATAGAGATACCCCGACTCCCCCCGAGGACATACACAACACTGGTCATAGAGATACCCAGAGGACATACACAACACGGGTCATAGAGATACCCCGACTCCCCCCGAGGACATACACAACACTGGTCATAGAGATACCCAGAGGACATACACAACACTGGTCATAGAGATACCCCGACTCCCCCCGAGGACATACACAACACGGGTCATAGAGATACCCCGACTCCCCCCGAGGACATACACAACACGGGTCATAGAGATACCCAGAGGACATACACAACACTGGTCATAGAGATACCCCGACTCCCCCCGAGGACATACACAACACGGGTCATAGAGATACCCCGACTCCCCCCGAGGACATACACAACACGGGTCATAGAGATACCCCGACTCCCCCCGAGAACATACACAACACTGGTCATAGAGATACCCCGACTCCCCCCGAGGACATACACAACACTGGTCATAGAGATACCCCGAGAACATACACAACACTGGTCATAGAGATACCCCGACTCCCCCCGAGGACATACACAACACTGGTCATAGAGATACCCCGACTCCCCCCGAGGACATACACAACACGGGTCATAGAGATACCCCGAGGACATACACAACACTGGTCATAGAGATACACCGACTCCCCCCGAGGACATACACAACACTGGTCATAGAGATACCCCGAGGACATACACAACACTGGTCATAGAGATACCCCGACTCCCCCCGAGGACATACACAACACGGGTCATAGAGATACCCCGACTCCCCCCGAGGACATACACAACACGGGTCATAGAGATACCCCGACTCCCCCCGAGGACATACACAACACGGGTCATAGAGATACCCCGACTCCCCCCGAGAACATACACAACACTGGTCATAGAGATACCCCGACTCCCCCCGAGGACATACACAACACTGGTCATAGAGATACCCCGACTCCCCCCGAGGACATACACAACACGGGGGTCATAGAGATCCCCCGACTCCCCCCGAGGACATACACAACACTGGTCATAGAGATACCCCGACTCCCCCCGAGGACATACACAACACGGGTCATAGAGATACCCCGACTCCCCCCGAGGACATACACAACACGGGTCATAGAGATACCCAGAGGACATACACAACACTGGTCATAGAGATACCCAGAGGACATACACAACACTGGTCATAGAGATACCCCGACTCCCCCCCGAGGACATACACAACACGGGTCATAGAGATACCCCGACTCCCCCCGAGGACATACACAACACTGGTCATAGAGATACCCCGACTCCCCCCGAGGACATACACAACACGGGTCATAGAGATACCCCGACTCCCCCCGAGGACATACACAACACGGGTCATAGAGATACCCCGACTCCCCCCGAGAACATACACAACACTGGTCATAGAGATACCCCGACTCCCCCCGAGGACATACACAACACTGGTCATAGAGATACCCCGAGAACATACACAACACTGGTCATAGAGATACCCCGACTCCCCCCGAGGACATACACAACACTGGTCATAGAGATACCCAGAGGACATACACAACACTGGTCATAGAGATCCCCCGACTCCCCCCGAGGACATACACAACACTGGTCATAGAGATACCCCGACTCCCCCCGAGGACATACACAACACGGGTCATAGAGATACCCCGACTCCCCCCGAGAACATACACAACACTGGTCATAGAGATACCCCGAGGACATACACAACACTGGTCATAGAGATACACCGACTCCCCCCGAGGACATACACAACACTGGTCATAGAGATACCCCGAGGACATACACAACACTGGTCATAGAGATACCCCGACTCCCCCCGAGGACATACACAACACTGGTCATAGAGATACCCAGAGGACATACACAACACTGGTCATAGAGATACCCCGACTCCCCCCGAGGACATACACAACACGGGTCATAGAGATACCCCGACTCCCCCCGAGGACATACACAACACGGGGGTCATAGAGATCCCCCGACTCCCCCCGAGGACATACACAACACTGGTCATAGAGATACCCCGACTCCCCCCGAGGACATACACAACACGGGTCATAGAGATACCCCGACTCCCCCCGAGGACATACACAACACGGGTCATAGAGATACCCCGACTCCCCCCGAGGACATACACAACACGGGTCATAGAGATACCCCGACTCCCCCCGAGAACATACACAACACTGGTCATAGAGATACCCCGACTCCCCCCGAGGACATACACAACACTGGTCATAGAGATACCCCGACTCCCCCCGAGGACATACACAACACGGGGGTCATAGAGATCCCCCGACTCCCCCCGAGGACATACACAACACTGGTCATAGAGATACCCCGACTCCCCCCGAGGACATACACAACACGGGTCATAGAGATACCCCGACTCCCCCCGAGAACATACACAACACTGGTCATAGAGATACCCCGACTCCCCCTGAGGACTTACACATCACGGGGGTCATAGAGATCCCCCGATTCCCCCCGAGGACATACACAACACTGGTCATAGAGATCCCCCGAGGACATACACAACACTGGTCATAGAGATCCCCCGACTCCCCCCGAGGACATACACAACACGGGTCATAGAGATCCCCCGACTCCCCCCGAGGACATACACAACACTGGTCATAGAGATCCCCCGACTCCCCCCGAGGACATACACAACACGGGTCATAGAGATCCCCCGACTCCCCCCGAGGACATACACAACACGGGTCATAGAGATCCCCCGACTCCCCCCGAGGACATACACAACACTGGTCATAGAGATCCCCCGACTCCCCCCGAGGACATACACAACACTGGTCATAGAGATACCCCGACTCCCCCCGAGGACATACACAACACTGGTCATAGAGATCCCCCGACTCCCCCCGAGGACATACACAACACGGGTCATAGAGATCCCCCGACTCCCCCCGAGGACTTACACCACACAGGGGTCATAGAGATACCCCGACTCCCCCCGAGGACATACACAACACTGGTCATAGAGATACCCAGAGGACATACACAACACTGGTCATAGAGATACCCAGAGGACATACACAACACTGGTCATAGAGATACCCAGAGGACATACACAACACTGGTCATAGAGATACCCCGACTCCCCCCGAGGACATACACAACACGGGGGTCATAGAGATCCCCCGACTCCCCCCGAGGACATACACAACACTGGTCATAGAGATACCCCGACTCCCCCCCGAGGACATACACAACACGGGTCATAGAGATACCCCGACTCCCCCCGAGAACATACACAACACTGGTCATAGAGATACCCCGACTCCCCCCGAGGACATACACAACACTGGTCATAGAGATACCCCGAGGACATACACAACACTGGTCATAGAGATACACCGACCCCCCCCGAGGACATACACAACACTGGTCATAGAGATACCCCGACTCCCCCCGAGGACATACACAACACTGGTCATAGAGATACCCAGAGGACATACACAACACTGGTCATAGAGATACCCCGACTCCCCCCGAGGACATACACAACACGGGGGTCATAGAGATCCCCCGACTCCCCCCGAGGACATACACAACACTGGTCATAGAGATACCCCGACTCCCCCCGAGGACATACACAACACGGGTCATAGAGATACCCCGACTCCCCCCGAGGACATACACAACACGGGTCATAGAGATACCCCGACTCCCCCCGAGGACATACACAACACTGGTCATAGAGATACCCCGAGGACATACACAACACTGGTCATAGAGATACCCTGAGGACATACACAACACTGGTCATAGAGATACCCAGAGGACATACACAACACTGGTCATAGAGATACCCCGACTCCCCCCGAGGACATACACAACACGGGGGTCATAGAGATCCCCCGACTCCCCCCGAGGACATACACAACACTGGTCATAGAGATACCCCGACTCCCCCCGAGGACATACACAACACGGGTCATAGAGATCCCCCGACTCCCCCCGAGAACATACACAACACTGGTCATAGAGATACCCCGACTCCCCCTGAGGACTTACACATCACGGGGGTCATAGAGATCCCCCGATTCCCCCCGAGGACATACACAACACTGGTCATAGAGATACCCTGAGGACATACACAACACTGGTCATAGAGATACCCAGAGGACATACACAACACTGGTCATAGAGATACCCCGACTCCCCCCGAGGACATACACAACACGGGGGTCATAGAGATCCCCCGACTCCCCCCGAGGACATACACAACACTGGTCATAGAGATACCCCGACTCCCCCCGAGGACATACACAACACGGGTCATAGAGATCCCCCGACTCCCCCCGAGGACATACACAACACTGGTCATAGAGATACCCCGACTCCCCCCGAGGACATACACAACACGGGTCATAGAGATCCCCCGACTCCCCCCGAGAACATACACAACACTGGTCATAGAGATACCCCGACTCCCCCTGAGGACTTACACATCACGGGGGTCATAGAGATCCCCCGATTCCCCCCGAGGACATACACAACACTGGTCATAGAGATCCCCCGAGGACATACACAACACTGGTCATAGAAATACCCCGAGGACATACACAACACTGGTCATAGAGATACCCCGAGGACATACACAACACGGGTCATAGAGATCCCCAGAGGACATACACAACACTGGTCATAGAGATACCCAGAGGACATACACAACACGGGTCATATGGATACCCCGACTCCCCCCGAGGACATACACAACACTGGTCACAGAGATACCCCGACTCCCCCCGAGGACATACACAACACTGGTCACAGAGATACCCCGAGGACATACACAACACTGGTCATAGAGATACCCCGAGGACATACACAACACTGGTCATAGAGATACCCCGAGGACATACACAACACTGGTCATAGAGATACCCCGAGGACATACACAACACTGGTCATAGAGATACCCTGAGGACATACACAACACTGGTCATAGAGATACCCCGAGGACATACACAACACTGGTCATAGAGATACCCCGAGGACATACACAACACTGGTCATAGAGATACCCCGAGGACATACACAACACTGGTCATAGAGATACCCCGAGGACATACACAACACTGGTCATAGAGATACCCCGAGGACATACACAACACTGGTCAGTATGGATGAGCCAACTACCCCCCCCCCCCCCCCCCCCGGTTCGGTTTGCAGCAGAACATGTGAACAGGCAAAAAAATTGTTCGAACACGCGAACCCCATTAAAGTCTATGGGACAGAAACATGAAAAATCTTAAGTGCTAATTTTAAGGGGAACGGGTGTGAAATTTTTACTATCACCATATGTATCCACATATTCTTTGATGGTCCACATAACATACACATTGTAATGTGTCTCACACATCCCCACCCATGGACACGCACTCTTTACCAGACTAATAAAGTCTCTTAATCACTTTTGTCTGCCATTGGAGCACTCTTACACTATTTTTATATTAAGTACCTTAATATACACATCAATTCCTGACCATTATTCATTGACTAGTTACCCCTTCGGGTCATCAATGAGTAGATCTAATTCAATAAAGAGGAAAAAGGGAAAAAGTGTTTTTTCTTTTTTTTTCTTTTTTTCTCAGATAAGATTACAAACCTGCTGCCAGTCCCTCTTTTTTTATACATGCCTTACCCACAGATAATCCTACACTTTAGCACAATATGCTATGATTTAATATTTCTAATTCTCTTCAATTACACAGGGCTAACCCATTGGGGGCACTCTGCAGGCACCGGCTCCCCTGATCCTCGGAGGGCGTCCACTGTGCGGCTCCTTGCAACCCCCCTGGGGTCTGTTTTGGTTTCCCTCTCTCCCCCATGGGGTTGTGGGTGGCGCTCCCTTCGGATTTTCTAACGGCTCTGCAGACCTCTGGTCATTACAAAACCCACTTCATTCGTTAACGGTAAACCTTATTCTTGGGTCAATTCATGTGATTTATATTTATACTTTTTTGATCGCAAATTTATGTTATGTATATTTTTGTAGAATCAACCATCCCCCTGAAGAGACCACTTAGAGGTCGAAACGCGTCGGGGAACGCACATCACACAGCATAAAGCAATGTTGTATACATTTGTCCAATATTGTGGAATATGTATTGTATCACCAGATCCGTAAAGGGTTTTCTTTTAATTGTTATTGCATTTAAAATGTATGTTATTGACAACCATAAAATAAACCATGTTTTATTATATTACATTTGTTACACTTTTATACCTTTGCTGTCCAAAGCCCCGTGGGGTAAATTTCTTTTTCTACAAGTGCTCATTTTAAAGGCTTATATACAAGTTATTGTCATAAAAAGTGTTTGGGGACCTGGGTCCTGCCCCAGGGGAGTGTTTGGGGACCCGGGTCCTGTCCCAGGGGAGTGTTTGGGGACCCGGGTCCTGCCCCAGGGGAGTGTTTGGGGACCCGGGTCCTGCCCTAGGGGAGTGTTTGGGGACCCGGGTCCTGCCCCAGGGGAGTGTTTGGGGACCCAGCTCCTGCCCCAGGGGAGTGTTTGGGGATCCGGATCCTGCCCCAGGGGAGTGTTTGGGGACCCGGGTCCTGCCCCAGGGTGAGTGTTTGGGGACCCGGGTCCTGCCCTAGGGGAGTGTTTGGGGACCCGGGTCCTGCCCCAGGGGAGTGTTTGGGGACCCGGGTCCTGTCCCAGGGGAGTGTTTGGGGACCTGGGTCCTGCCCCAGGGGACATGTATCAATGCAAAAAAAAAGTTTTAAAAACGGCCGTTTTTTCGGGAGCAGTGAATTTAATAATGCTAAAAGTGAAACAAAAGTGAAATCTTCCTTTACATTTCATACCTGGGGGGTGTGTATAGTATGCCTGTAAAGTAGCGCATGTTTCCCGTGTCCCTGCACAAAGTGTCATTTGTAAAGAAAAAAAAGTAATTTAAAACTTTTTGTGGCTATAATGAATTGTTGGGTCCCGGCAATACAGAGAAAAGTCATTGAAAAAAACTGCCCGAACCAAAATAAAAAAAAAATGGCGTGGGGTTCCCCCAAAAATCCATACCAGACCCTTATCCTAACACGCAACATGGCAGGCTGCAGGAAAAAAGGGGGGGGACAAGAGAGTGACCCCCCTCCTGAAACGTTCCAGGCCACATACCCTCAACGTGGGGAGGATGTCCTCATGTTGTTTGGGGACAAGGGCCTCATCCCCACAACCCTTGCCTGGTGGTTGTGGGGATCTGCAGGGTGGGGGCTTTTCGGAATCTGGAAGCCCTCTTTAACATAGGGGACCCCCAGATCCTGGCCCCCATGTGAATTGGTAAGGGGGTACCCCTACCATTTCACAAAAAAAGTGTCCAAATGTTAAAAACCACAGTACACAGCTTGGGACAAGTCCTTTTAAAAAAAAAGGGAAAAAAAGGGAGGGGGCCTGATATGGCCTCATATGATATTTGGGGGGACCCCCACGCATTTTTTTTTACATTTTGGTTTGTTTTTCCCCAATGACTTTTCTCTGTATTGCCGGGACCCGACAATTCATGAATAGCCGCGAGTAGTTTTAATGACTTTTTTTCCTTTAGAAATAACACTTTGTGCAGGGACAGTTCTAAGCACAGGAAACATGCACTACTTCACAGGCATACTATAGACACCCGCCAGGTACAAAATTTAAAGGAATATTTCACTTTTATTGTTTCACTTTAAGCATTATTAAATTCACTGCTCCCAAGAAAACGGCCGTTTTTAAAACTTTTTTTGCATTGATACATGTCCCCTGGGACAGGACCCGGGTCCCCAAACACTCCCCTGGGGCAGGACCTGGGTCCCCAAACACTCCCCTGGGGCAGGACCCGGGTCCCCAAACACTCCCCTGGGGCAGGACCCGGGTCCCCAAACACTCCCCTGGGGCAGGACCCGGGTCCCCAAACACTCCCCTGGGGCAGGACCCGGGTCCCCAAACACTCCCCTGGGGAAGGACCCGGGTCCCCAAACACTCCCCCGGGGCAGGACCCGGGTCCCCAAACACTCCCCTGGGGCAGGACCCGGATCCCCAAACACTCCCCTGGGGCAGGACCCGGGTCCCCAAACACTTCCCTGGGGCAGGACCCGGGTCCCCAAACACTCCCCTGGGGCAGGACCCGGGTCCCCAAACACTCCCCTGGGACAGGACCCGGGTCCCCAAACACTCCCCTGGGGCAGGACCCGGATCCCCAAACACTCCCCTGGGGCAGGACCCGGGTCCCCAAACACTCCCCTGGGGCAGGACCCGGGTCCCCAAACACTCCCCTGGGGCAGGACCCGAGTCCCCAAACACTCCCCTGGGGCAGGACCCGGGTCCCCAGACACTTTTTAGGACAATAACTTGCATATTAGCCTTTAAAATTAGCACTTTAGATTTCTCCCATAGACGCTTAAAGGGTGTTCCCTGGCTTTTGAATTTGCTGCAAACACCCCAAATTGCTCGCTGTTCGGGGAAGGGGCGGACGGGCAATGTTTGAGTCAAACTCATGTTTCGACCCGATCGTGAAGCTCATCCCTACGGGTCAGTATGGGTACGGGGGATGGGGCACTCTTACCTTCAGACTCTGTCCTCCGAGTGCTATATACAAAAGGAACATGCAACCACTGCAGAATATATATAATAATAATAATAGTGTGTGAGTGGGGGGGGGAGGGGACATTAGAGTGCAAGCTCCTTTGGTCCAGAGACTGATCTGTGGTGGTGATAATATGTTGGTCATTAAGTCACACAGACCCCGCCCCCGCCCCCTCATGACCCCCTCCCCCCCGTACACTTACGCTCAGAGTCCTGGTTCTTGAAGTATCCGATCACTCGGGTCTCCTCCTCCATGCGGTCCAGGGCCTTCAGTTCTGCCCGACTATTAATGTTCTCCACCGGATCCTCAATCAGCTGGAGGTGTGAGAGGGGAGATTTCACAGTGTGTACTATACTCAGTGATTGGTCAGTGTGGGATCCTATGGAGGGGGTCAGTGATTGGTCAGTGTGGGATCCTATGGAGGGGGGGGGGGGTCAGTGATTGGTCAGTGTGGGATCCTATGGAGAGGGTCAGTGATTGGTCAGTGTGGGATCCTATGGAGGGAGGTCAGTGATTGGTCAGTGTGGGATCCTATGGAGGGGGGTCAGTGATCGGTCAGTGTGGGATCCTATGGAGGGGGGTCAGTGATTGGTCAGTGTGGGATCCTATGGAGGGGGGTCAGTGATTGGTCAGTGTGGGGTCCTATGGAGGGGGGTCAGTGATTGGTCAGTGTGGGATCCTATGGAGGGGGGTCAGTGATTGGTCAGTGTGGGATCCTATGGAGGGGGTCAGTGATTGGTCAGTGTGGGGTCCTATGGAGGGGGGTCAGTGATTGGTCAGTGTGGGATCCTATGGAGGGGGGTCAGTGATTGGTCAGTGTGGGATCCTATGGAGGGGGTCAGTGATTGGTCAGTGTGGGATCCTATGGAGGGGGGTCAGTGATTGGTCAGTGTGGGATCCTATGGAGGGGGTCAGTGATTGGTCAGTGTGGGATCCTATGGAGGGGGTCAGTGATTGGTCAGTGTGGGATCCTATGGAGGGGGGTCAGTGATTGGTCAGTGTGGGATCCTATGGAGGGGGGTCAGTGATTGGTCAGTGTGGGGTCCTATGGAGGGGGGTCAGTGATTGGTCAGTGTGGGATCCTATGGAGGGGGGTCAGTGATTGGTCAGTGTGGGATCCTATGGAGGGGGTCAGTGATTGGTCAGTGTGGGATCCTATGGAGGGGGGTCAGTGATTGGTCAGTGTGGGATCCTATGGAGGGGGTCAGTGATTGGTCAGTGTGGGATCCTATGGAGGGGGTCAGTGATTGGTCAGTGTGGGATCCTATGGAGGGGGGTCAGTGATTGGTCAGTGTGGGATCCTATGGAGGGGGGTCAGTGATTGGTCAGTGTTGGGTCCTATGGAGGGGGTCAGTGATTGGTCAGTGTGGGATCCTATGGATAGGGTCAGTGATTGGTCAGTGTGGAATCCTATGGAGGGGGGTCAGTGATTGGTCAGTGTGGGATCCTATGGAGGGGGTCAGTGATTGGTCAGTGTGAGATCCTATGGAGGGGGGTCAGTGATTGGTCAGTGTGGGATCCTATGGAGGGGGGTCAGTAATTGGTCAGTGTGGGATCCTATGGAGGGGGTCAGTGATTGGTCAATGTGGGATCCTATGGAGGGGGTCAGTGATTAGTCAGTGTGGGATCCTATGGAAGGGGGTCAGTGATTGGTCAGTGTTGGGTCCTATGGAGGGGGGTCAGTGATTGGTTAGTGTGGGATCCTATGGAGGGGGGTCAGTGATAAGTCAGTGTGGGATCCTATGGAGGGGGGTCAGTGATTGGTCAGTGTGGGTCCTATGGAGGGGGTCAGTGATTAGTCAGTGTGGGATCCTATGGAAGGGGGTCAGTGATTGGTCAGTGTTGGGTCCTATGGAGGGGGGTCAGTGATTGGTTAGTGTGGGATCCTATGGAGGGGGGTCAGTGATAAGTCAGTGTGGGATCCTATGGAGGGGGGTCAGTGATTGGTCAGTGTTGGGTCCTATGGAGGGGGGTCAGTGATTGGTCAGTGTGGGATCCATTGGAGGGGGGGGGGTCAGTGATTGGTCAGTGTGGGATCCATTGGAGGGGGGGTCAGTGATTGGTCAGTGTGGGATCCTATAGAGGGGGGGTCAGTGATTGGTCAGTGTGAGATCCTATGGAGGGGGGGTCAGTGATTGGTCAGTGTGGGATCCTATGGAGGGTTTCAGTGATTGGTCAGTGTGGGATCTTATGGAGGGGTCAGTGATTGGTCAGTGTGTGATCCTATGGAGGGGGGTCAGTGATTGGTCAGTGTGGGATCCTATGGAGGGATTACAATGTTCAGTCTGGGGGTGGAATGTATAGGGGTGTATCATGTAGAGTATATATATATATATATCGTACACTCACATCCAGCAGGAAATCCACCAGAATGTCAGCCGCCAGCTCTCCATCAAACTCAATCACGTGGTCCTCTTTAAATGCATAGAGGCTGCCCACCTCGGTGGTCCCTATGGAGAGACAGACAGAGACCGTCATACATGAAGCACTATAGACACCGATGAGTGATATCCAATCACGTGGCCTGGAAGGGTTGGCAGCCGGTCCCACCACCATGGAGGTACCTACCCAGCTTCTTGGCAATCTTGGCATTGCTCTTCGGGTCGAGGATTCCAAAGCCGATATCCTTCTTCTCCAGAACCTGTGCAGACAGCTGGAGGACACAACATAGGGAGGTCAGGGAAACAAACCCCACCCCTAACATGTAGAAGCCACACCCATACCTGTCCACCTGTACAAGCCACACCCATACCTTCCCAACTGTCCACCTGCCCATACAAGCCACACCCATACCTGTCCACCTGCTCATACAAGCCCCACCCATACCTTCCCATCTGTCCACCTGCCCATACAAGCCCCACCCATACCTTCCCACCTATACAAGCCCCACCCATACCTTCCCACCTGTCCACCTGCCCATACAAGCCCCACCCATACCTTCCCACCTGCCCATACAAGCCCCACCCATACCTTCCCACCTGTCCACCTGCCCATACAATCCCCACCCATACCTTCCCACCTGCTTATACAAGCCACACCCATACCTTCCCACCTATACAAGCCACACCCATACCTTCCCCCCTATACAAGATTCACCCATACCTTCCCACCTATACAAGCCACACTCATACCTTCCCCCCTATACAAGATTCACCCATACCTTCCCACCTATACAAGCCACACCCATACCTTCCCAACTGTCCACCTGCCCATACAAGCCCCACCCATACCTGTCCACCTGCTCATACAAGCCACACCCATACCTGTCCACCTGCTCATACAAGCCACACCCATACCTCCCCACCTATACAAGCCACAGCCATACTTTCCCACCTATACAAGCCACACTCATACCTCCCCATCTATACAAGCCACACCCATACCTTCCCACCTGTCCATACAAGCCACACCCATACCTTCCCACCTGTCCATACAAGCCACACCCATACCTTCCCACCTATACAAGCCACACCCATACCTTCCCATCTATACAAGCCACACCCATACCTTCCCAACTGTCCATACAAGCCACACCCATACCTTCCCACCTATATAAGCCACACCCATACCTTCCCACCTATACAAGCCCCACCCATACCTTCCCACCTGTCCACCTGCTTATACAAGCCACAACCCATCCTGGGATATGATTGGTTACTGTGAGTCACAAGCTAAAATCTGATTGGTTGCTAGGGGTTACTGCATTCAAACACTGCGATCTGATTGCAGATACACAGTGAGATGTGATTGGTTGCTAGGGATCATTGCAGTTACTTACTGCAGTTACTGAGATCTGATTTTTTGCTACGAGTTACTGCAGTCAAACACTGAGATCTAATTGGTTGCTTGGCAGGGACGGACTGACCATTCGAAAACCCGGGCACTGCCTGAGGGCCCCATGCCACTAGGGGGCCCCATCAGGGTTGCCAGCCTCAGTAAAACCCGGGATAGTATGTAAAAATCTGTGTTTTAAAAAAAAATCCCAAGATTAAAGCTGCCCCGCCTCTCCAGTACCTTTTTAGTGTGTGTGTATGTGTATTCTGTGTGTATGTATACTGTGTGGCCCCATAATCTCCTATTGCCCGGGGGCCCCATAATCTCCTATTGCCCGGGGGCCCCATAATCTCCTATTGCCCGGGGGCCCCATGAGTTGTCAGTCCGCCCCTGTTGCTCGGGGTTAATGCACTTAAACACTGAGCTCTGATTGGTTGCTAAGCATGATTGCAGTCACATTGGGAATCTTTATGGGGGTCCCTGCAGTCAGATGCTGAGCTGTGATTGGTTGTTGGTCTGTCTCTCTGGCCTGTATCACCCCTGGCAGGAAATTCTGACGGCTGGAGTTGGGTTACCGTTGGGGGATGTCAGCTGTCGGCTCTCATCTTCTCTGTCAGAGGGACAGACTCTGCGTCTGACATCTTCTTACTCATTCAGAGAGAGCAACGGACCACAGTAACCCATAGCAACCACACCCAGGTGACCGCACCTCTGACACGCATCATTCCCACCCCCATAAAAGTGGGCCCCTGCCTAGGGGCTGCCAGCAAGAGGGGCCACAGATTACATGTTTTTGACAGGGGGAGGGGTACAGAGCCACTGAGAGAGGCCCCGAGACTCTCTGCTGCTCAGCAACACACAACTATCTCCTCTTAGGGGTAGATTCAGATAGATTTCTGCGGGCGTAGCGTATCTCAGATACACTACGCCGCCGTAAGTTAGAGCACCAGGTCCTGTATTCACAAAGAACTCGCGCTGTAACTTACAGCCGCGCAGTGTAACTGGGCCGGCGTAAGCCCGCCTAATTCAAAATAGGCTGGTTGGGGGCGTGTTCTATACAAAATACTAGTGACCCCACGTATTTGACGTTTCTAAAGAACGGCGCATGCGCCGTCCGTGGACGTATCCCAGTGCGCATGCTCCAAATGACGTCGGCAAATCGTCAATGCTTTCGACGTGAATGTAAATTACGCCCAGCCCCATTCACGGACGAGTTACACAAACAACGTAAAATTTGAAAAAATTGACGCTGTTCCGACGTCCATACTTAACATTGGCTGCGCCATCTTTTTGGTGGTTTATCTTTACGCCTGAAAACCCCTTACGTAAACGGCGTATCTTAAGGCTGCATTCACACCTAGGCGTACAAAATCGCTGCATTTTTGTCCCGCGAATTGCGGTGACAAATTGCGGCGTTTTGTACCGCGATTTGCGGCGACAAAACGCCACGATTGTGAATGCAGCCTCACCCCCTCTATGGAGATGGTTCACGTCTCCTATGCCGAACGCCGAAAGCCGCCTGAAAAAAAGGTCCGGGACTTTTTTTCAGGCGACAGGCGTACGGCGTTCGGCGTTGAGATGTGAACCATCTCCATAGAGGGCAATGTGTTTTCATCCCTCCAGCGTCTCGGGGCTGCTGCGGCGTCACACTATAGGTGACAAAACGCCTAGGTGTGAATGGGAGCTTACTGCGACGGCCGGGCGTACGTTCGTGAATAGGCGTATCTAGCTGATTTACATATTTCTAGGCGTAAATCAGCGTAGACGCCCCTAGGGCCCGGCGTAAATATGCAGTTAAGATACGACGGCGTAGGAGACTTACGCCGGTCGTATCTTAGCAACATTTAGGCGTATCTCAGTTTGAGAATACGCTTAAAGTTGCGACGGCGCGGATTCGGAGTTACGACGGCGTATCTACTGATACGCCCGTCGTAAGTCTTTATGAATCTGGCCCAAGGTGGGTAGATTTACTAAAAGTGGAGCACTACGAATCTGGTGCATCTGTGCATGGCAGCCAATCAGCTTCTTCAATTAAGCTTTGGCAATAAAATCTGGAAGCTGATTGGTTTCTCTGCAGAGCCAAACCAGATTTTTCACTTTTCAGTTTCAGAAAATCCCCCCTCCCCCCACCAACGCAGCTAACTTCTCCCTATGGAGGATTCGGGGTGACAGGTGGGACCTCGCTGGTGTCACCGATGAGTTATGGGGGACAAAAATAGCCATGGAGATATCAGTGACCCCCCCAGGGAGAGAAACATGTGACTGAGGAAGGGGGGGGGAGGAATAGACGGTTACACTGGTTCTCTGTACTCAGAGCCCTCAGTGACCCCCCCAGTAGACATGCGCACGTCGGGGATTTCCGTTACTTTTCTAATTCCATTTATTGAAGAACTTTGTTTTGTCATATTCGTTATGTTGACCCGATTCATTTTCGGAATGCGTTTTGTATTTTCGGAATGCGTTTTGTATTTTCGAAATGCGTTTTGTATTTTCGGAATCAGTTTTGTATTTTCGGAATGCGTTTTGTATATTCGTCGGTCCGGGTGGATTTGAAAAACGTTGCGGTTTTTCTGGAAGATGGCGAATTATTCAATCTATTATCGATTCGGCCGGATTACGATCGGGAGGACACTAGGCCAACCCACCAAGAGAAATGGCATGAGTTGATTGGACAATATCGTCTGGCGTCATGCGAGTCCAAATTATCGAACGAATTTCGAAAATTGAATTAATTCCCCCATTGGGCCGAACGACCATCGCATCGCGTGACGTCATCCCAATGAAACAAATGAAGGCCTTCGGGAGAGAGAGCCTTGACTGATGGGGGCGTGGCCAGGTAGAGGTCAAGGTGGTGGTCATTCAAGGATTGGTTAATTTGGGGGATGGGATGGGCCTGAGCTCGGGTAAAAGGATCGCCCCAGGGAATTCTGGGTCTTTTCGGTAAAAGTGCGTTACGGTGTCCATTGGGAAATTCTTGTACTATACATCTGAATCTCGGAAAATGAAATTTTCTCCCGAAAACGACTTGAAACAAAATGTCTACCTCTCAGGGAGAAGAACATGTAACTGAGGATGAAGGGGAAGGAATAGAGGGTTGCACCTGATCTCTGTACCCGGAGCCCTCGGGTCTCCCGCCCCGCTCCCGGTTTCCTCTGCTTGTCTTCCGCCCCAAACTCTACAAAATCGAAGAAATTCTGAGATAGTGTTTGTAATCCACCGAGGACCCGTCCAGTTTCTTACAGATCCTGAAGGCAAGACTGGGGTCCATTGAACAATCCGATCTGAGGCCACAAAACACAAGAAAATAATGCTTCCAACCGCTAGAGAAGGTGGAACTCGCAAAGCGCGAGAATGGGAGAACATGGCGAGAGCAAGGGGAGCTTGGGGCACGGTGGAAACACAGAGAGAGGGTAGGATATGGGGACGGGCATGAAGAGTGGGACATGGGGAAGGTGAGACATCAGGAATGGGACCTGGGAAGTGTGGACATAGTGGTTAGGACATGAGGGAGGTGAGACATGGGGAGTGGGGGCATGGTGAGCATGGATATGGTGGTTGGCAGGACATGAGGAGATGTAGAGGTCATTGTGGGGGTGAGATATGGAGAGTGTGGAAATAATGGGTGGCAAGACACGAGGAGTAGGAAATGGGGAGTGTGGACATGGGGAGTGGGACATGAGGAGTGGGACATAGGGCGCGTGGACATAATGGGTGGTAAGACATTGGGAGTGTGGACATGGGAAATAGAACATGGAGGAGGTGAGACATAAGGAGTGAGACATGAGGAGGTAAGACATGAGAAGTAGGACATGGGGAGTGAGACATAAGGAGTGGGACATGGCGAGTGGGACATGGAGGAGGTGAGACATAAGGAGTGGGACATGGCGAGTGGGACATGGAGGAGGTGAGACATAAGGAGTGGGACATGGCGAGTGGGACATGGAGGAGGTGAGACATAAGGAGTGGGACATGGCGAGTGGGACATGGAGGAGGTGAGACATGAGAAGTAGGACATGAGGAGGTAAGACATGAGAAGTAGGACATGGGGAGGTAAGACATGAGAAGTAGGACATGAGGAGGTAAGACATGAGAAGTAGGACATGGGGAGTGGGACATGGAGGAGGTGAGACATGAGGAGTGGGACATGAGGAGTAGGACATGGTGAGTGGGACATGGAGGAGGTGAGACATGAGAAGTAGGACATGGAGGAGTGAGACATGAGAAGTAGGACATGGCGAGTGGGACATGGAGGAGGTGAGACATGAGGAGTGGGACATGAGAAGTAGGACATGGCGAGTGGGACATGGGGGAGGTAAGATATGAGAAGTAGGACATGGGGAGTGAGACATGAGGAGTAGGACATGAGAAGTGGGACATGAGGAGTGGGACATGAGAAGTAGGACATGGCGAGTGGGACATGGAGGAGGTGAGACATGAGGAGTAGGACATGGGGAGTGAGACATGAGGAGGTAAGACATGAGAAGTGGGACATGAGGAGTGGGACATGAGAAGTGGGACATGGCGAGTGGGACATGGAGGAGGTGAGACATGAGGAGTAGGACATGGAGGAGTGGGACATGAGGAGTGGGACATGGCGAGTGGGACATGGCGAGTGGGACATGAGGAGGTAAGACATGAGAAGTGGGACATGGCGAGTGGGACATGGAGGAGGTGAGACATGAGGAGTGAGACATGAGGAGTAGGACATGAGGAGTGGGACATGGAGGAGGTGAGACATGAGGAGTGGGACATGAGGAGTAGGACATGGCGAGTGGGACATGGAGGAGGTGAGACATGAGGAGTGGGACATGGTGGTTGTCAGGACCTGAGTGGTGGGACTGGGACATGAGAAGGGTGGGATACGGTCTGTATATTATATGATACGGCCAGTGTAATGAAATATAAACCATTTAGGAGATGGGAGTTCCTCCAGGAGAGAATTGAATGTCTCCTCTGGCTCCTGATGTGTGAATTCCCCCGGGTGAGGTGACAATTTCTCAGTGTATCTTGGAGGACAGGCCGGAGGAGGGGCAGCCCAGGGTGACAGTAAACTGATCCGGAGGACTTCCAGCCAAGAGCCCATATCCTGCCAACAGGATGGAGCACCACTGACCTCCTCCCATCTCCTGGATCCCATCTTACTGGTTCCTCCCATCTCCTGGATCCCATCTTACTGGTTCCTCCCATCTCCTGGGTTCCATCTTACTGGTTCCTCCCATCTCCTGGATCCCATCTTACTGGTCCCTCCCATCTCCTGGGTGCCATCTTACGGGTTCCTCCCATCTCCTGGGTCCCATCTTACTGGTTCCTCCCATCTCCTGGATCCCATCTTACTGGTCCCTCCCATCTCCTGGGTCCCATCTTACTGGTTCCTCCCATCTCCTGGGTCCCATCTTACTGATTCCCCCAATCTCCTGGATTCCATCTTACTGGTCCCTCCCATCTCCTGGGTCCCATCTTACTGGTCCCGCCCATCTCCTGGATTCCATCTTACTGGTCCCTCCCATCTCCTGGGTCCCATCTTACTGGTCCCTCCCATCTCCTGGGTCCCATCTTACTGGTCCCTCCCATCTCCTGGGTCCCATCTTACTGGTCCCTCCCATCTCCTGGATCCCATCTTACTGGTTCCTCCCATCTCCTGGATCCCATCTTACTGGTTCCTCCCATCTCCTGGGTGCCATCTTACTGGTTCCTCCCATCTCCTGGATCCCATCTTACTGGTTCCTCCCATCTCCTGGGTCCCATCTTACTGGTTCCTCCCATTTCCTGGGTCCCATCTTACTGGTTCTTCCCATTTCCTGGGTTCCATCTTATTGGTTCCTCCCATCTCCTGGGTTCCATCTTACTGGTTCCTCCCATCTCCTGGGTCCCATCTTACTGGTCCCTCCCATCTCCTGGGTCCCATATTACTGGTTCCTCCCATCTCCTGGGTCTCATCTTACTGGTTCCTCCCATCTCCTGGGTCCCATATTACTGGTCCCTTCAATCTCCTGGGTCCCATATTACTGGTTCCTCCCATCGCCTGGGTCCCATCTTGCTGGTCCCTCCCATCTCCTGGGTCCCATCTTACTGGTTCCTCCCATCGCCTGGGTCCCATCTTACTGGTCCCTTCAATCTCCTGGGTCCCATATTACTGGTTCCTCCCATCTCCTGGGTCCCATCTTACTGGTTCCTCCCATCTCCTGGGTGCCATCTTACTGGTTCCTCCCATCTCCTGGGTCCCATCTTACTGGTCCCTCCCATCTCCTGGGTCCTATCTTACTGGTCCCTCCCATCTCCTGGGTCCCATATTACTGGTTCCTCCCATCTCCTGGATCCCATCTTACTGGTCCCTCCCATCTCCTGGATCCCATCTTACTGGTTCCTCCCATCTCCTGGATCCCATCTTACTGGTTCCTCCCATCTCCTGGATCCCATCTTACTGGTTCCTCCCATCTCCTGGGTGCCATCTTACTGGTTCCTCCCATCTCCTGGATCCCATCTTACTGGTTCCTCCCATCTCCTGGGTCCCATCTTACTGGTTCCTCCCATCTCCTGGATCCCATCTTACTGGTTCCTCCCATCTCCTGGATCCCATCTTACTGGTTCCTCCCATCTCCTGGGTGCCATCTTACTGGTTCCTCCCATCTCCTGGATCCCATCTTACTGGTTCCTCCCATCTCCTGGGTCCCATCTTACTGGTTCCTCCCATCTCCTGGGTGCCATCTTACTGGTTCCTCCCATCTCCTGGATCCCATCTTACTGGTTCCTCCCATCTCCTGGGTCCCATCTTACTGGTTCCTCCCATTTCCTGGGTCCCATCTTACTGGTTTTTTCCCATTTCCTGGGTTCCATCTTATTGGTTCCTCCCATCTCCTGGGTTCCATCTTACTGGTTCCTCCCATTTCCTGGGTACCATCTTACTGGTTCTTCCCATTTCCTGGGTTCCATCTTATTGGTTCCTCCCATCTCCTGGGTTCCATCTTACTGGTTCCTCCCATTTCCTGGGTTCCATCTTACTGGTTCCTCCCATCCCCTGGGTCCCATCTTACTGGTTCTTCCCATCTCCTGGGTCCCATCTTACTGGTCCCTTCAATCTCCTGGGTCCCATATTACTGGTTCCTCCCATCTCCTGGGTCCCATCTTACTGGTTCCTCCCATCGCCTGGGTCCCATCTTGCTGGTCCCTCCCATCTCCTGGGTCCCATCTTACTGGTTCCTCCCATCGCCTGGGTCCCATCTTACTGGTCCCTTCAATCTCCTGGGTCCCATATTACTGGTTCCTCCCATCTCCTGGGTCCCATCTTACTGGTTCCTCCCATCTCCTGGGTGCCATCTTACTGGTTCCTCCCATCTCCTGGGTCCCATCTTACTGGTCCCTCCCATCTCCTGGGTCCTATCTTACTGGTCCCTCCCATCTCCTGGGTCCCATATTACTGGTTCCTCCCATCTCCTGGGTCCCATCTTACTGGTCCCTCCCATATCCTGGGTCCCATATTACTGGTCCCTCCCATCTCCTGGGTCCCATATTACTGGTTCCTCCCATCTCCTGGGTCCCATCTTACTGGTCCCTCCCATCTCCTGGGTCTCATCTTACTGGTCCCTCCCATCTCCTGGGTCCCATCTTACTGGTCCCTCCCATCTCCTGGATCCCATCTTACTGGTTCTTCCCATCTCCTGGGTTCCATCTTACTGGTTCCTCCCATTTCCTGGGTCCCATCTTACTGGTTCTTCCCATCTCCTGGGTTCCATCTTACTGGTTCCTCCCATTTCCTGGGTCCCATCTTACTGGTTCCTCCCATCTCCTGGGTCCCATCTTACTGGTTCCTCCTATTTCCTGGGTCCCATCTTACTGGTCCCTCCCATCTCCTGGGTCCCATCTTACTGGTTCCTCCCATCTCCTGGGTGCCATCTTACTGGTCCCTCCCATCTCTTGGGTCCCATCTTACTGGTTCCCCCCCCATCCATCTCCTGTGTCCCATCTTACTGGTTCCTCCCATTTCCTGGGTCCCATCTTACTAGTTCTTCCCATCTCCTGGGTTCCATCTTACTGGTTCCTCCCATTTTCTGGGTCCCATCTTACTGGTCCCTCCCATCTCCTGGGTCCCATCTTACTGGTTCTTCCCATCTCCTGGGTTCCATCTTACTGGTTCCTCCCATCTCCTGGGTCCCATCTTACTGGTTCCTCCCATCTCCTGGGTCCCATCTTACTGGTTCCTCCCATCTCCTGGATCCCATCTTACTGGTTCCTCCCATTTTCTGGGTGCCATCTTACTGGTTCCTCCCATCTCCTGGATCCCATCTTACTGGTTCCTCCCATCTCCTGGGTCCCATCTTACTGGTTCCTCCCATTTCCTGGGTCCCATCTTACTGGTTCCTCCCATCTCATGGGTCCCATCTTACTGGTTCCTCCCATCTCCTGGGTCCCATCTTACTGGTCCCTCCCATCTCCTGGGTCCCATCTTACTGGTTCCTCCCATTTCCTGGGTCCCATCTTACTGGTTCCTCCCATCTCTTGGATCCCATCTTACTGGTTCCTCCCATCTCCTGGGTCCCATCTTACTGGTTCCTCCCATTTCCTGGGTCCCATCTTACTGGTTCCTCCCATCTCCTGGGTCCCATCTTACTGGTCCCTCCCATTTTCTGGGTCTCATCGTACTGGTTCCTCCCATTTCCTGGGTCCCATCTTACTGGTTCTTCCCATCTCCTGGGTCCCATCTTACTGGTTCCTCCCATCTCCTGGGTCCAATCATACTGGTTCCTCCCATCTCCTGGGTCCCATCTTACTGGTCCCTCCCATCTCCTGGATCCCATATTACTGATTCCTCCCATCTCCTGGGTCCCATCTTACTGGTCCCTCCCATCTCCTGGATCCCATATTACTGGTTCCTCCCATCTCCTGGGTCCCATCTTACTGGTTCCCCCAATCTCCTGGGTCTCATCTTACTGGTTCCTCCCATCTCCTGGGTCCCATCTTACTGGTCCCTCCCATCTCCTGGGTCTCATCTTACTGGTCCCTCCCATCTCCTGGGTCCCATCTTACTGGTTCCTCCCATCTCCTGGGTCCAATCATACTGGTTCCTCCCATCTCCTGGGTCCAATCATACTGGTTCCTCCCATCTCCTGGGTTCCATCTTACTGGTTCCTCCCATCTCCTGGGTCCCATCTTACTGGTCCCTCCCATCTCCTGCGTCCCATCTTACTGGTCCCTCCCATCTCCTGGGTCTCATCTTACTGGTTCCTCCCATCTCCTGGGTTTCATCTTACTGGTTCCTCCCATCTCCTGGGTCTCATCTTACTGGTTCCTCTCATCTCCTGGGTCTCATCTTACTGTCGGGGAGGAGGGGGTTCTGGCCTGGTGGGGGGGGGGGTGGGTCATTGTGTGGGGGAATTAGACGATTGATTGGAGGTATGTCGGTTGCTCGGGGGCTGGGTGAGGGGGTTCTGGTCGGGGGGGTCATTGTGTGGGGGAATTAGACGATTGATTGGAGGTATGTCGGTTTCTCTGGGGCTGGGTGAGGGGGTTCTGGTTGGGGGGGGTCATTGTGTGGGAGAATTCGACGCTTAGTTGGAGGTATGTCGGTTTCTCGGGGGCTGGGTGAGGGGGTTCTGGTCGGGAGGGGGGGTCATTGTGTGGGGGAATTGGACGATTGGTTGGAGGTATGTCGGTTTCTCGGGGGCTGGGTGAGGGGGTTCTGGTCGGGAGGGGGGGTCATTGTGTGGGGGAATTAGACGATTGGTTGGAGGTATGTCGGTTTCTCAGGGGCTGGGTGAGGGGGTTCTGCCCCAGGGGGGGTCATTGTGTGGGGGAATTAGACGATTGGTTGGAGGTATGTCGGTTTCTCTGGGGCTGGGTGAGGGGGTTCTGGTTGGGGGGGGTCATTGTGTGGGAGAATTCGACGCTTAGTTGGAGGTATGTCGGTTTCTCGGGGGCTGGGTGAGGGGGTTCTGGTCGGGGGGGGGTCATTGTGTGGGGGAATTGGACGATTGGTTGGAGGTATGTCGGTTTCTCGGGGGCTGGGTGAGGGGGTTCTGGTCGGGAGGGGGGGTCATTGTGTGGGGGAATTAGACGATTGGTTGGAGGTATGTCGGTTTCTCAGGGGCTGGGTGAGGGGGTTCTGCCCCAGGGGGGGTCATTGTGTGGGGGAATTAGACGATTGGTTGGAGGTATGTCGGTTTCTCGGGGGCTGGGTGAGGGGGTTCTGGTCGGGGGGGGGGGGGTCATTGTGTGGGGGAATTAGAAGATTGGTTGGAGGTATGTCGGTTTCTCGGGGGCTGGGTGAGGGGGATCTGGTCGGGGGGGGGGGTCATTGTGTGGGGCAATTAGAAGATTGGTTGTAGGTTTGTTGGCTTCTCCGGGGTCCCAGGGTCGGGAAGGAGGGGGTTCTGCCCCAGGGGGGTCATTGTGTGGGGGAATTAGACGATTGGTTGGAGGTATGTCAGTTTCTCGGGGGCTGGGTGAGGGTGTTCTGGTCGGGGGGGGGGTCATTGTGTGGGGGAATTAGACGATTGGTTGGAGGTATGTCGGTTTCTCGGGGGCTGGGTGAGGGGGTTCTGGTCGGGGGGGGGTGGTCATTGTGTGGGGGAATTAGAAGATTGGTTGGAGGTATGTCGGTTTCTCGGGGGCTCGTGGGGGGTTCTGGTCGGGGGGGGTCATTGTTTGGGGCAATTAGAAGATTGGTTGTAGGTTTGTTGGCTTCTCCGGGGTCCCGGTGTCGGGGAGGAGGGGGTTCTGCCCCAGGGGGGGTCATTGTGTGGGGCAATTAGAAGATTGGTTGTAGGTTTGTTGGCTTCTCCGGGGTCCCGGTGTCGGGGAGGAGGGGGTTCTGGTCGGGGGAGGTCATTGTGTGGAGGAATTAGACGATTGGTTGGAGGTATGTCAGTTTCTCGGGGGCTGGGTGAGGGGGTTCTGCCCCAGGGGGGGGTCATTGTGTTGGGAAATCAGACTGCTGTTTGGGGTCCTCCTTCCTCCCTCCCATACTGTGAGGATCTCCTTCCTCCATGCCGATCTCCTCCATGCCGATCTCACAGAATTCTCTCCCTCGGCTCCTCTTTCACCTCCTCCAGCTGAATGTCATTCTTCCTTCTATTTCCAGCTCCCCCGGCATTCTCCCCTGCGGGGTGTCATGTGCCCCGTGCCTCCTCCCTGCAGCTGTTCCCTTCTCCTGATCTGAGGACTGATAACAGATGTCAGAGGCTGCGCCCTGCACAACAAGCCCCTCCCACTGGCAGGATGACATCACACAGGTGTATCAGGCCAGGTAAGCACAGGTACTTCACACTCAGCGCAGAGAGAAGCCGACTATCATTATCTCTCACTGGTCTCCCCCACCAGGCGATCGATCGCCCATCATTATCGGTCCTCACCGATCGGTCGCAGGACTGACGCCGCGTCTCTCCGCTCTCAGAAGGTTTGTGACATTTCATTATTCCTCCTAATTTTCCTCTTCTCTGCTCTCAGGGGGGGGGGGGTGTTGGGGTTCCGTCCCGCGCTGTCACATGACTCAAGCGTTTTAAGGGCGCCCGCGAGCGCCAGCCGATCGTTCTCCGCTCTCATTGACTCCCAGCAAGGCGTCCCCCCCCAGGAAGAGGAATTGGGGGCACCAGAAATATTCTCTATATCCAGGGACTGGGCTGAGGGGTGGGCAGAAGAGGCGGCTGCCTTTGGCCGATTCAGCAGGGTGGGGGGGGGGGGGGCAAATTCTGCAACCCATACACTCCTGGAGGGGGAGGGGGGGTCACAGCTCTACTCATATCCAATACACACGATGGCAAGCAGGAAACAGTTCCTGATATTCAGGGCCGAGGGGTAGGCAAAAGAGGCAACAGCCCTTTACTATGTTTGCCTTCGAAAATCTCGCGCATGCGCCATAGCGTCGTAGCGCCGTAACCAGATGATCAGAGCGGCATCGCGAGAATTCTCCTCTGTGCCGTTCTGAGGGGGAAGCTCGCCAACGCAAACGTCCCGGCGTGCAGGGAAAATAGAAACGGCACGCTCTTTATGTGCCGATTAACCCTTTTAGTACCGGCCCATAGTCATGTGACGTCCACAGAGGGGGATCTCTCATCCCGGGTGGGCGTCACATGACGTCCTGGGCTTTGTGCGGGGGATATCTGAACGATGGGGGCAGCTAGAGGCATCATTAAGATATCATTCTTTGGCGGCGGCGATCCTGCGCATCATAAGAACGATCATGGCGGCGGATTCGTTCTTATAGACGGCGGGAGGGGGCATCCCCCCCCCTCCCGCCGCCATCCGGTGCTTCTCCGGGCTCCCCCAGTGCCATCGGGGGCCCGGAGAAAGAATCGTCCGGCGCTGGATGGGAAGCATAGAGATGACTGGTGACCAGATGGTCACCGGTCATCTCTATGACCGTTGGAGGCCCGAGCGCGACGTGATGACGTCACGCCCGGGTACCCGGAAGTAAACAAAGCCGCGATTGCGACTAGTAAGCATGAGATCGGTGATTTATTTTTCACAATCTCATGCTTTCCAGCCTGGAGGAGAGATGTGGGGGGAGGGGGAGGTCTTATTGACTCCGCCTCTCTCCATAAAGAGGACCTGTCACACACATTTCCTATTACAAGAGAGGTTTACATTCCTTGTAATAGAAATAAAAGTGATCAAAAAATAAAAAAAAAGTGTAAAAATAAATAAAAATAAATAAATAAATACAATTATTTTTTAAAACGCCCCTGTCCCCGGTAGCTCGCGCTCAGAAGCGAGCGCACACGTAAGCCCCGCCCACATATGTAAACGCCGTCCAAACCCCACATGTGAGGTATCGCCGCGTGCGTTAGAGCATGTGCAACAATTCTAGCACTAGACCTCCTCTGTAACTCTAAACTGGTATCCTGTAAAAAATTTCAAAGCGTCGCCTATGGGAATTTTTAAATAACGAAGTTTGGCGCCATTCCACGAGTGTGCGCAATTTTAAAGCGTGACATGTTAGGTATCTATTTACTCGGCACAACATCTTCTTTCACATTATCACAAAAAATTGCGATAACCTTACTGTTTTGTTATTTTTTTAATTCATGAAACCGTTTTTTTTTTTTCCAAAAAAAAAAAGGCGTTTTGAAAAATTATTGCGCAAATACCGTGCGAGATAAAAAGTTGCAATGACCGCCGTTTTATTCCCTAGGGTGTCTGCTAAAAAAACATATATAATGTTTGGGGGTTCTGAGTAATTTTCTAGCAAAAGATAGAGGATTTGTACATGTAGGAGAGAAGTGCCGGAATAGGCGCGGCATGGAAGGGGTTAAACGAAAACCACCTACAGCACAATCGCGCATGGCGCCATTTCGGATTACGAGACGATTTCCAGGGAAACGAAAGCAGTGAGCTCTGTTATCTACATTAGTAACAGATAAAAGTCGCCTCGGAGGGTTTACAATCACTTTAACCCCTCCCATACCGCGCCTATTCCGGGAATTCTCTCCTTCACGTAAAAATCATCTTTTTTTTTTTTGATGGAAAATTACTCAGAACCGCCAAACATTATATATATATTTAGGCGGTCATTGCAACTTTTTATCTCGCACGGTATTTGCACAATAATTTTTTTATGAATTAAAAAAATAACAAACAGTAAAGTTAGTCCAATTTTTTATTTTTTTAGAATATGAAAGATGACATTACGCCGAATAAATACTGTACATACCCAACATGTCACGCTTCAAAATTGGGCACACTCGTGGAACGGCGCCAAACTTCGGGTGGAATCCCACTTGAATTTTTTTTATTTTTACACTTTTTTTTACATTTAAATTTTTTTTATCACTTTTATTCCTATTACAAGTATCCCATGTAATAGGAATGGTACGTGACAGGTCTTCTTTATGGAGAGAGGCGGGGTCAAAAAGACCTCCCCCTCCCCCACATCTCTCAGAAAAGTGGTCCCAAGGGAGGGGGCGAGCCCCTGTGAACACAGCGTCCCCCCGCAGGGATGTGGTCCCAAGGGAGGGGGCGAGCACGCTGACTAACCCCCAGCCAGAACGGCTCGGATGATGGGGGGGAAGTTTACTGAGGAGGAATAGGAAGGGAAATGGAACCAACAGCTGAAAGCTCCTTGGTAACGTTCCCAGACTGGCACGAGAGAATGAGGGCGCTCCACCAACATGGGGAGGATTAACGCGTTTCGCCATCGATCAACAATCGAGGTCATTGGAAATCCCGGGAGGGATGCGTCAGCCCCACGCCCTGTTCCTGGAAGTGTGGCAATTTCACTTTGAATAAATTTGCTTGATAAAAAAAAAGAGTGTTTAAGCTACCGAGTATGAAATGTGCATTGTGCAGGGCTCAGGAGTGTGTAACATACAGAGTGCAGGGGTCAGGAGTGTATAACATACAGAGTGCAGGGCTCAGGAGTGTATAACATACAGAGTGCAGGGCTCAGCAGTGTGTAACATACAGAGTGCAGGGCTCAGGAGTGTATAACATACAGAGTGCAGGGCTCAGGAGTGTGTAAGATACAGAGTGCAGGGGTCAGGAGTGTGTAACATACAGAGTGCAGGGCTCAGCAGTGTGTAACATACAGAGTGCAGGGCTCAGGAGTGTATAACATACAGAGTGCAGGGCTCAGCAGTGTGTAACATACAGAGTGCAGGGCTCAGGAGTGTATAACATACAGAGTGCAGGGCTCAGGAGTGTGTAAGATACAGAGTGCAGGGGTCAGGAGTGTGTAAGATACAGAGTGCAGGGGTCAGGAGTGTGTACGATACAGAGAGCAGGGCTCAGCAGTGTGTAACATACAGAGTGCAGGGCTCAGGAGTGTATAACATACAGAGTGCAGGGCTCAGGAGTGTGTAACATACAGAGTGCAGGGCTCAGAAGTGTATAACATACAGAGCGCAGGGCTCAGGAGTGTGTAACATACAGAGTGCAGGGCTCAGAAGTGTATAACATACAGAGCGCAGGGCTCAGGAGTGTGTAACATAGAGGGCCGGATTCAGAAAGAGATACGCCGTCGTATCTCTGAGTCCGGCTGTTGTATCTCTGAGTTCTGCCGGTCGTATCTATGCGCCTGATTCATAGAATCAGTTCCGCATAGATATTCCTAAGATCCGACAGATGTAACTGTCTTACACCGTCGGATCTTAGGCTGCAATTCCAGGCTGGCCGCTAGGTGGCGCTTCCGTATTTTTACGCGAGGAATATGCAAATTAGGATTTACGCCGATTCAGAAACGTACGTCCCGCCGGCGTTTTTTTTTTTTTCAAATAACAGTTTTTATTAAATTTCTCATAGGTAATAACAAAACATTGGCACAGAAGGAGTCAGATGAAACCCATATACAGTTATAACAATGCGCACTGAGTGCACCACGGAAATAAAGGGGAATGGGCCGAAAGTATAAAACAGTGCGAAATGTAAACAGTCTCCCTCGGTATCGGTGCCATTAATACTAAACATAGTAAACAATATTCTAAAGTTGGTATCACATATAACTTGGCAGAGAGAGTCTGCCTTTCCAGAAAGGGATAGAGGAAAGGGAAAAGAGAGAGAAAGAAGAGAGAATAAGTAAAAAAGAGCGTTAGGTTACCGTGTTGACTCCTGCATTGGCTCATGGCGGGTCCTCCCGTTGGCGCCACCTCTCCCAGACCTCATCATGGTCGTCCAGCCTATCTTGCATTCTAGCTGTCATCTTCTCCATTAGCTCCACATCCTTGACCCTGGAGTACAGGGCCTCCTGGGATGGGGGGGGGGGGGGTTTGTCCAGTTCAAGGCAATCAGGCATCTGGTTGAAGTCAGAATATGTCTGAGCAGTTTCTTATACGGTTTGGCCATGTTTGGCTGATCAAGGCCCAGCAGGAAAAATTTGGGTGACATGGGGAACCGCTCCTCAAAGTGGCGGGATAGCAATTGTTGTGTACTTTGCCAATACGGAGCTATGAGGGGGCATGACCACCAGTATATGTGGAAGAGAGAGCCTCTGTCCCGCTGGCAACGCCAGCAGCGGTCAGAAGTGGAGGGATATATTTTATGGAGTATGTCCGGGGTTTGGTACCAGAAGAAAATAATTTTGTAAGCATTCTCTTTGTATAGGGTGCACAGGGAGCTTTTAGCAGCCTGCCCCCAGACGGCCTGCCAAGCCTCCATTGTAAGCTCCTCCCCCAGCTCTCTCTCCCACCGTAACATGTACGCATGTTTTGCTCGAGCTGGAATGTTGTATGCGTTCAAGATCTGGTATATATCCGAGATCAGCCCTCTACGGAAGAGCCCTCCCAGAACAATACGCTCAAACGGAGAAGGTGGGGAAAATTTGAGATGTGGGGCTATGGTTTGGGCAAAATGTCTGATCTGCAGATAACTATAGAACACCTCTTTTGGCAGGTCATATTTAGTTTGGAGCTCCGAGAAAGGCAGCAATCTACGAGACCGAGGGTCTACTAAATGGCCGAAATGAAACAGGTTCCGCGACGCCCACGGCCAAGACATCTGGTGGGTCAAACTGTCCGGTATTTTCGGGTTGCAAAGGAAGGAATTCAGCAGTGAGTGCTCTGACTTGAGCTCACCTTCCCGAGACAACTTGCGCCAAAGCTGGCGCAGCTGGGATACTGATCCCAACAGTCTGCCCGAGTCCACCTCCGCATCTGCACCCCAAAGGAGACTGTTTGGGTGTATAGGGGCTAACCAAATCTTTTCTATTTCCGTCCACTTGTTATAGGATCTCTGGGGGAACCACAAGACCACTGCACGGAGCTGAGCTGCCTGATAGTATTTAATCAGATTGGGGAACGCTAGTCCTCCATCTGTGCGCGCCGCCATCATTACCGAGCCGGGTATTCTGTGTTTTTTGTAGTTCCAGACAAAGCGTAGTATGTCGCTCTGGAGCCTGCGTAGATGAGCATATGAAATCGGGATGGGTAGCGTCTGAAATAGGTAAAGGAGCTTGAGGAGGATTACCATTTTCACAGACGCGATCCGCCCTAAGAGGGAGATCTGGTGGGTCTTCCATTTTTGGAGGAGCTCCCTAATCGACCGATAGAGGGGAGGAAAGTTGGCTTGATACAGGGTGTTAAAGGAGGGGGTAATATGAACCCCTAGATATTTAAGGGAAGTGCTTTCCCACTTATAGGGAAAGCAAGACTGCAAATGGTGGACCTCATCCCCTGGAATATTAATTGGAAGGGCCGTAGACTTTGAGGCGTTTGTTTTATATCCCGAGAACGCCCCGTAGCGGTCCAGTTCGGCGTGCAGATTGGGAAGGGAGATCCTAGGTTGGGTCAACGTGAGGATGATGTCATCCGCGAATAGTGATATTTTGAATTCCTTACCCCGCACCAAGATACCCAGAATGTCCGGATTTCCCCTGATGGTCGCCGCCAGGGGCTCAACGCAGAGGGCAAATAGCAGGGGGGATAGCGGACACCCCTGTCGGGTGCCATTAGTGATTTGGAAGGTGGACGATGTGGCGAAGGGGGTTTTAACTTGAGAGGTTGGGCAGGAATAAAGATGTTGTACCGCCTGGAGGAAGGGTCCCCTGAATCCTATATGTCTTAATGTGGCGAACATAAATGGCCAGCTCAGCCGATCAAAGGCCTTTTCCGCGTCTAGGCTAAGGATCAGGGATTTCGAGTTGTCTCTATTAGCTATATCTATAAGGTCTATGACTTTCCTGGTGTTGTCCCCCGCCTGACGCAGAGGGACAAAGCCCACCTGGTCCTTGTGTATTAAAGCAGGGAGGAGTACGTTCAGTCGGGTCGATAATATTTTGGTGAAAATCTTTAGGTCCGAATTTAGGAGGGCTATGGGTCTATAACTTGCGCAGGAGGCCGGGTCCTTATCTGGTTTTGGGATCAGGGTCAAGAAGGAGCCTTGCATGTCATTCGGGATAGGGGTTTGTTGGAGTAAAGCATTAAATAGCTTGGTCATGTGAGGGCTCAGGATGGGAAGGAAGGCCTTATAGTACTCATACGGCAGCCCGTCAGGGCCAGGAGACTTGTGTGTTGGAAGGGCCTTCACCGTCGCCGCCAGTTCCTCCGCCGAAATAGGGGCATTTAAGTCCTGCAAGTCAGAGTCCCGGAGCTTGGGCAAACTGGCCTGCTCGAGATACTGGGTCATGCGAGCCGACAGCTTGGGTGACGGGGGGTCATGTGGAATCTCCGCTTTATTATAAAGATCTGTGTAGAAGTCAGCGAAGGTGTTCGCTATCTCCTGAGGGTGGGTCAGTAGATCCCCCCCCTCTATTCGTGATGTTGTGTGGGGTAGAAGTGAGGGTCCGGTCTGCCAACTTCCTGGCTAAAAGTGCCTGTGCTTTGTTGCCCTTATCGTAGTAAAGCTGTCTCAGTCGGGTCAGTGCTTTTTCCACATGGCCTAGTGCCAAGTCCCGAAGCGTCGTTCGCACACTAACGATGCGTTTAAGGAGTAGCATGGATGGAGCGGTTTGGAGTTGGGCTTCCAGGGCCCCCAACTGTTTCTCAGCCAGCGCTCTGGCTGCTCTGGCATCCCTCTTCAAATCCGAGGAGAGGGCGAGACAACGGCCTCTGAGGACTGCCTTATGGGCAGCCCACAGTGTGTCGTTTTCGACGAAGTAGTGTCGCAGGGCGGATTCCAACTCCGCTTTAGAGGTGTCGTGTTGTAGGAGGAAGTTATTCATCCTCCAATTGTAGGGCCTGCGGAGGGGGGGTGCCTAGGCGGAGGGATAGGGTGAGGGGGGCATGGTCTGACCAGGAGATGGGGAGTATGTGAGCGGACTTGACAGCGTGCAGCGTGTTATTGTTTACGAAGAAGTAGTCTATGCGCGAGTGGGTGTGGTGAGGGGCAGAGTAAAAGGTGTATCGGCGCTCGCCCGTGTGGAGGGCCCTCCAGGCATCAAACAAAGCGTGCCTTCTGGTAAGCTGCCGAAATAGTTTAGAGTCCCTAAGGGCTCGGGCTTGTGGCGCCCGAGGGCTCACCACCAGGCGATCGCAGGTTGCGGAATGAGCAAGATTAAAGTCCCCCCCTATCACCAGATAGTCATGAGAGTCCCGGGACAGACGGGCAAGGACCTTGGCCAGGAATCTATGCTGACGTACGTTCGGGGCATACAAAACACAAAGGGTAATGGCCTGTGTCTGCCAGTGACCCCTGAGGATGATAAAGTGGCCCTGCGGGTCCAAGTAGAGAGAGAGAGAGAGAGAGAGAGAGACTTGTAAAGCGCAACACATGCGAACTGAATCGCCTCTGGGCGCTGTATCCATTTCATGGGTAAGGAACCCCTTGACCTCAGAAGAGATGGGTTTTAATCTTTCTCCTGAAGGCCAAGTGGTCCGACTCCAGTCGGATGGTGGTTGGTAGTGCATTCCACAGGCGGGGTTCCTGGACTGCAAATCTTCGATCTCCTTTGGACTTGTATCTGGCCTTGGGTATCTGGAGGAGGTTTTGATTGGTGGATCGCAGAATGCGATTGGGGTTATGGGCTTTTATTTTTTCGCATAGATATTGGGGGGCGTTGCCTTGAATACACTTATGTATTAGGCAGAGTGCCTTAAAAGTGATTCTGTCTTTTACTGGCAACCAAGTAGGAGGAGGTATAGGTAAAGGGAGCCCCCTTTTTAATAAGTATGGCGACTCCCGCTCTCTTACGCGGGCTAAAAGCCTGATAGGTGTGGGGAAAGTGTCTGGAGGCAAATGCGAAGGAGTCCCCTTTGTTAAAATGCGTTTCCTGCACCATGATTATATCTGCCTTCGACTGCCTAAATTCTCGGAGCGACAAATGTCGTTTTTTTATTGGAATTGAGGCCGTGGACGTTTAGTGACAGTATCTTAGCCATTGTGATTGGAGGGGTGGATGGTAAGAGTACTTAGCTGTTTCAGTAGATGACGAGTCCAGGTCCGGGAGGATGGCAGCACCAGGAGGAGAGCCGGAGGAAAACTAAGCCTCCGGCAGGAGCCAATCTGCGGGGAGAAGAGAGGAGGTCTAAAGAGCGGCAAAGAAAGAATTAAGGTTAAAGCATGAACAATTATCACAACAAGCTTCATCAAGTTAACCCCCAAAAAAAGAAAAAAAAAGGGGGGTAAAAAAACAAAAAAAAAGTGGGGGGGGGGGAGTTCCAATTGGACTCCCCGACCAACTAATCGGGAAAGTCCGGGCCGGGGAGACCCGGGTAGACCGAAGTCCAGAGGGGAACTATCGGGTGGCAAGCCACAGGGGGGGTCAGTGTTAGAAGAAAAAAGTCGACCAGTCCTAGGCCACGGCCCAGGCCAGCCCTTAGTGATAAGATGAAAATAAAGCAAGGGCAATCGGGGGTGGAATGTCATTTCAGTGGGTCTCGGAATCTCTCATGGGTGTGAGAAAAAGCGTGGTATGGCCCAGCCGGGCCGGTCAGTTATTCTTGTGTTTAGCCGGTTTCCGAGTCGGGTCCTGTCCTCTGGACCGTTTGTTAGGCGGGACCTTCTGCCAGACCATCGGTGGCGGGGGGGGGGGGGGCAGCCACCAAGTCCCATTCAGGTAGATGAGGGATGGGGATGTCCAGGGCGTCACAGAAGGAATCCAGATCATCTGGATAACGTAGAACAGCTGATTTCCCTTGATGTTTGGCCGTCAGGCTGAAGGGGAACCCCCATCTGTAAATAATGTTATTTTCTTGTAAGGAGCGGAGGAGGGGTTGTAGCAGTCTACGCTTCTGGATTGTGATCCAAGAAAGATCCGGATAGATCTGTACCGGGGAGTTATTAAAGGTCAGGTTACGTACGGCCCGCGCTTTGCGCATGATGTCCTCTTTCAGCGGGTAGGAATGCACTCTGCAGATGACGTCCCGGGGCTTAGAAGCGGGGCCTTTAGGACGGAGGGCTCGATGGGCTCTGTCCATCTCGATGCGTTTGTCTTCGGTCTCCCCCAGCAGCTCATTAAACAGTGTATGTAGTGTGGCCTGAAGGTCCTCAGCATCTTCCGTTTCAGGTAGGCCCCGTACGCGGATGTTATTCCTGCGTCCCCTATTGTCCAGGTCCTCTATGTGGCGGAGCATGAGGCGATGCTCCGAGCCCTGTGTTTGGGTCCGGTGCACTGCAAGCTTGGTCTCCTGGATTTCCTCCTCAGCCATTTCAACTCTATCGGCCAGGTGCTTTAGGCCTACATGAAGGGCCTGAATCTCGGTTCGGCAGGTGGCCTTCACATCAATTATCAGTTGTTTGAAATCCTCCTTGGTCGGTATTGCTTGTAGATATGCCTGCCAGGGAGGGCAAGCCCCGCCATCTGAACCTGAGTGCGGGTAAGGGGCCGCAGCCTGTGGGAGGTATTCTCCCGAGAGGGCTCCCTGGGCATGGAGGGGAGGCCATGGTGATGGCGGGTTCCCGGGTGCAGACCATGATGTGGCATGGGGGTCAGCAGGGTAGCCTGTGGAAGGTATTCTCCCGAGGGGGCTCCCTGGGCATGGAGGGGAGGCCGTGGTGATGGTGGCTTCCCGGGTGCAGACCATGATGTGGCATGGGGGGTCAGCGGGTTAGGCCCCGGTGGGTCCTCCTGGGGGACCTGCTGCTTAGTGAAGGCCACCTGGGCATAGGAGGGGGGGGCTGATGCAGAGCCCCCAGCGGAGCCATGCTCCCTGGATCGAGAGGGCCTCTGGGCCTTTGGGGAAGAATCCAGCCCGGTGGTGGTCTGAGGCCTACCACCGCCTAAAAAGCCTGGGGCCTCGAGTGGGTAGCTGGGGCCTGGGAGGGCTGGGAAGTCCTCCGCTGCGTCCGATGGAGTAGGGGAAAGGGATCCAGAGGCCTGTAAGCCGGGATCCGACGCCATCCTCAGCAGTTGAGGGAAGGCCTCTGTACACTGTGTGTACTGCGATGGAGGCTGGAGTGCGGCCTGCTCCCCACACGGGAGCGGAGAGTGGAGGGGATGTAGCCGGGAACTCACCGCCTGTTGGGACCCAGTAGAGCTCGGGGTCGCCCGTGGGGAGGTCGAAATCTCCTGTAGTGTGCTGCGGCTCTGTGGGGATGGCGGCGTGGAGGCGCGGTGGCAAGAGGCTGTAGTGTCCGGCGCCATCTTGCTGTGCCCGCCCAGCGACATGTGGGGCGATGTAAAGTATGCCCGGAACGACTGCGGTGGTCCCGGCGGCGGCTGGGATGATCCCCTGGCTGACGAGGATCGTGTGGTGCGAGATTCGCCCATGGATGGGTAAGTTTAACCCCCGATTCGATGCCTGGTAGCTGCGGGCTGGAAGGGAGCTCTCAGCCTACACGTCTGTCCAGGTCGGCTTCCGGTCACGGGGCCAGAAGCCGACCTGGACAGACGTGTAGGCTGAGAGCTCCCTTCCCGCTTTTTTTTTACATCGTTTGCGTTCGGCTTTTTCCGGCGTATAGTTACCCCTGCTATATGAGGGGGAGCTAATGTTAAGTATGGCCATCGTTCCCGCGCCGAGTTTTGAATTTTTACGTCGTTTGCGTAAGTCGGTCGCGAATACGGATGGACGTAATTTACATTCACGTCGAAAGCAATGACGTCCTTGCAACGTCATTTAGAGCAATGCACACTGGGATATTTTACGGACGGCGCATGCGCCATTCAAATAAAACTTAAAAAACGCGGGGTCAACACAAATTTAAATAATTTGAATTACGCGGCCTTACGCCGCAAAACACATACGTTACGCCGCCGTAACTAAGGGCGCAAGTTCTTTCTGAATAAAGAACTCGCACCCAAAGTTAGAGCGGCGTAACGTATCGGAGATGCGTTTTACGCCGGCCGGACAGATACGCTCAGGTATCTGAATCCGGCCCACAGAGTGAAGGGCTCAGGAGTTACTCGTCTAAGTTGGGGAGAGCCGACATCCGCTCCGCACCGTCCAATCCGAGCCGAGAAGAGCTCAGCCGGTGACACCTGTAGGTGGGGGTGTCACTTCTCCAGCACTGTGATGTAATTTAATAGAAAGACAAAAGAGAGAGAAGCGCCTCTGAGTATGCTGCTTTTAATTTTAAAACAAAAAATATATCCAGCACTTACATCATAGTATTATGGTGCAGTCGTGGGAGCTGGTGTACATCTGTGGCAGACAGTCCGCAAAGCATGAGAGCTGGGCAGCCGGAGGGAGCCGGGGAGAGAGACGGCTAAGTCCTCGTTGTTGTGCCGCTGCTAGGCAATGAATTCATCAGCTGTTGCGTGACGTCAGATCGGACGGAGGCTGAGGGGGACCACAACGCGTTTCAGAGCCTGCGCATGGAAACAACCAGCGCGCTCCTTTTTCAAGTGTGATGGATAGAGGACAAGGCTCATATTTTAAGCAATCATGTGATCAGTGCCGACCAATAGGAGTGCAAGGATAACGAGCAAATGAAAATAAATAAAGCTGCCTAGTTACAGCTGACTGCGGGGACAAAAAATATATACTTAAACTGGGGGATGTTGTAGATTGTAATCTGAAGAAGGTAAAATTTAGCTATAATGAAGTATATATGAGAGGGTTATATATAATAATATAATAAATATATGTGTAGAAAAAGGAGCTATGTCTATACATACATACAAAGTGGGAAGCATGATTGACAAGTAGAGGCAACGTGTTACAAACATTGAGCACTAGGGGGCCACTAGAGTAAGACTATATAAAAGGCACCTCAATTAAAAATATATTATAATGGCAATGCTTGTTAATGGCATTACTAGGGGTGGTATTAGTATTAGTTTAATACCCGCAAAGCCATAGTGGGGCAGATACAAACATAACATAAAATAATACAATACAAGGACAAGTAGGAACAATCATTAAGCATATTAAGCCCAAATGTAAATGGACACTGGTAAGTAATAGGATATAAGAAAATATATATATATAAATATATGAGTAAAAAATACACATACATATATATAGATAACAATGTAACAATGTAAGGGTGGAAGGACATTGATTATTAGAGAGGGGGGGGGGGGGGGAAAGCGGGGCGGCCATACATGTAGGGGCACATACATAAACACACATATGCATGTGCCCACATACATGCATACACACACAGTGAAGTTAGAAATGTAAGGAATATTATATTTGAAGTTTAAAGAATGGCGTTAACATCTAATTCTTCGTTGAGGCCGAGAGGAGCGAGACAATCAAGAGTGAATATCCAGAAAGTCTCGCGTTCGCACAGTCTGGAAAAGCTTTAAACTTCAAATATAATATTCCTTACATTTCTAACTTCACTGTGTGTGTATGCATGTATGTGGGCACATGCATATGTGTGTTTATGTATGTGCCCCTACATGTATGGCCGCCCCGCTTCCCCCCCCCCCTCTCTAATAATCAATGTCCTTCCACCCTTACATTGTTACATTGTTATCTATATATATGTATGTGTATTTTTTACTCATATATTTATATATATATATTTTCTTATATCCTATTACTTACCAGTGTCCATTTACATTTGGGCTTAATATGCTTAATGATTGTTCCTACTTGTCCTTGTATTGTATTATTTTATGTTATGTTTGTATCTGCCCCACTATGGCTTTGCGGGTCTTAAACTAATACTAATACCACCCCTAGTAATGCCATTAACAAGCATTGCCATTATAATATATTTTTAATTGAGGTGCCTTTTATATAGTCTTACTCTAGTGGCCCCCTAGTGCTCAATGTTTGTAACACGTTGCCTCTACTTGTCAATCATGCTTCCCCCTTTGTATGTATGTATAGACATAGCTCCTTTTTCTACACATATATTTATTATATTATTATATATAACCCTCTCATATATACTTCATTATAGCTAAATTTTACCTTCTTCAGATTACAATCTACAACATCCCCCAGTTTAAGTATATATTTTTTGTCCCCGCAGTCAGCTGTAACTAGGCAGCTTTATTTATTTTCATTTGCTCGTTATCCTTGCACTCCTATTGGTCGGCACTGATCACATGATTGCTTAAAATATGAGCCTTGTCCTCTATCCATCACACTTGAAAAAGGAGCGCGCTGGTTGTTTCCATGCGCAGGCTCTGAAACGCGTTGTGGTCCCCCTCAGCCTCCGTCCGATCTGACGTCACGCAACAGCTGATGAATTCATTGCCTAGCAGCGGCACAACAACGAGGACTTAGCCGTCTCTCTCCCCGGCTCCCTCCGGCTGCCCAGCTCTCATGCTTTGCGGACTGTCTGCCACAGATGTACACCAGCTCCCACGACTGCACCATAATACTATGATGTAAGTGCTGGATATATTTTTTGTTTTAAAATTAAAAGCAGCATACTCAGAGGCGCTTCTCTCTCTTTTGTCTTTCTCTTGTATACACCGAGCTGGCTTCGCTCCCGGATAGCAGCCCTGATTTACTGCCTTCAACCACAAACAGTTCCTCATTGTCATCAATCACAGCCTTTTTTGGCATTTTGCTGGGACTGAACCTATCATGGACCTTTGAACATGAATAGTCATACCGTATATCCCCAATGTGGTTTGTGACTTTTATTACCAGTTTTTAATTGATCTTTTAATTTCATTATTATTTTATTTTTTATTATTATTACTTAGTTTTTAACCCTTTGTTGATTGTTTCGTGCAAACACCCTGAGCGCTGTACTCCATCCATTTTTTTTGTGATGTAATTTAATGGTGAAAATCCAAAGTGCGAAAATTTTAATGTTTCTATTTTTTACTTCCAGAAGAAAACTTCAACGTGACACAACAAGAGACGGCACCGCCACCATCTACCGGATCACTGAATATAGACTAACCTTCCACCGCGACCATCTACCGGATCACTGGATATAGACTAACCTTCCACCGCGACCATCTACCGGATCACTGGATATAGACTAACCTTCCACCGCGACCATCTACCGGATCACTGGAGATAGACTAACCTTCCACCGCCACCATCTACCGGATCACTGGAGATAGACTAACCTTCCACCGCGACCATCTACCGGATCACTGGAGATAGACTAACCTTCCACCGCCACCATCTACCGGATCACTGGAGATAGACTAACCTTCCACCGCCACCATCTACCGGATCACTGGAGATAGACTAACCTTCCACCGCCACCATCTACCGGATCACTGGAGATAGACTAACCTTCCACCGCCACCATCTACCGGATCACTGGAGATAGACTAACCTTCCACCGCCACCATCTACCGGATCACTGGAGATAGACTAACCTTCCACCGCCACCATCTACCGGATCACCGCAAGGAGTCTCCAAGCAATATACAATATAAAGACTCAACAGGAAATCATCTTCACAATACAAGATACCCCTTCTACCCTACATTCTATACCCCTTCTACCCTACAGTCCATTCCTCTTCTACCCTACAGTCCATACCCCTTCTACCATACAGTCCATACCCCTTCTACCCTACAGTCCATTCCCCTTCTACCCTACAGTCCATTCCCCTTCTACCCTACAGTCCATACCCCTTCTACCATACAGTCCATACCCCTCCTACCCTACAGTCCATTCCCCTTCTACCATACAGTCCATACCCCTCCTACCCTACAGTCTATACCCCTCCTACCCTACAGTCTATACCCCTCCTACCCTACAGTCTATACCCCTCCTACCCTACAGTCTATAGCTCTACTACCCTTCAGTCTTTAGCCCTCCTACCCTACAGTTTATAGCCCTTCTACCCTACAGTCTATAGCCCTTCTACCCTACAGTCCATACCCCTTTTACCCTACAGTCCATACCCCTTCTACCCTACAGTCCATACCCCTTCTACCCTACAGTCCATACCCCTTCTACCCTACAGTCCATACCCCTTCTACCCTACAATCCATACCCCTTCTACCCTACAATCTATAGCCCTTCTACCCTACCGTCCATACCCCTTCTACCCTACAGTTTATAGCCATTCTACCCTACAGTCCATACCCCTTCTACCCTACATTCTATACCCCTTCTACCCTACAGTCCATTCCTCTTCTACCCTACAGTCCATACCCCTTCTACCATACAGTCCATACCCCTTCTACCCTACAGTCCATTCCCCTTCTACCCTACAGTCCATTCCCCTTCTACCCTACAGTCCATACCCCTTCTACCATACAGTCCATACCCCTCCTACCCTACAGTCCATTCCCCTTCTACCATACAGTCCATACCCCTCCTACCCTACAGTCTATACCCCTCCTACCCTACAGTCTATACCCCTCCTACCCTACAGTCTATAGCTCTACTACCCTTCAGTCTTTAGCCCTCCTACCCTACAGTTTATAGCCCTTCTACCCTACAGTCTATAGCCCTTCTACCCTACAGTCCATACCCCTTTTACCCTACAGTCCATACCCCTTCTACCCTACAGTCCATACCCCTTCTACCCTACAGTCCATACCCCTTCTACCCTACAGTCCATACTCCTTCTACCCTACAATCCATACCCCTTCTACCCTACAATCTATAGCCCTTCTACCCTACCATCCATACCCCTTCTACCCTACAGTTTATAGCCATTCTACCCTACAGTCCATACCCCTTCTACCCTACAATCCTTAACCCTTCTACCCTACAATCTATAGCCCTTCTACCCTACAGTCCATACCCCTTCTACTCTACAATCCATACCCCTTCTACCCGACAGTCCATACCCCTTCTACCGTACATTCTATAGCACTTCTACACTACATTCCATAACCCTTCTACCCTACAATCCATACCCCTTCTACCCTACAGTCCATACCCCTTCTACCCTACATTCTATAGCCCTTCTACCCTACAGTCCATACCCCTCCTACCCTACAGTCCATACCCCTTCTACCCTACAGTCCATACCCCTCCTACCCTACAGTCCATACCCCTTCTACCCTACAGTCTATACCCCTCCTACCCTACAGTCTATAGCCCTCCTACCCTACAGTCTACCTACAGACAGTTGAACTTTGTTGTTGAAAGGCTCCTCTGAGGCCTCGGGCACCATATTGAGCTCTCACCATGTCACAGGATAATGAAAGTCCATTAAGCAAACGGAGATGTCTTGACCACCCTTGTGACAATGTAAATACAGATGCTACAACATCGACCTTGGCATCCAGCCAATCAGAGCAGCCTGGAACCTCCGAGACCCCCCATACATCTGATTCTGGACCATCACAGACACAAGGCGCTCAGCTGCCAGACACTGAGATCGCGGTCCAGGTCACTGACCAGGGGCCTCGTGGACCGGCTCATGACGGCTCTCAGACTGAAGACGGGTCAGTCTACCTTGAACACATTTCCCACCGTGAGAGAAATCTGACCAAGTTTAATGGTGTCAAACACACCCATACATTCCGCTTCGTCAACCTGGACAGGATACAGACGTTTGCAGAAGCTTTATCAGCTGTGCAGTCCACTATTCAGACTCTATTAAATGAAAGCATGGTGGAAGTGGAGGCAGGGGACTTTATCCAGCTGGGGCTCGATGGTGGGGAAACACTGCATGTGGTCTTCTCAAAGAAGCAGGCCAAGGAGCTCTTCAACGCCGAAACTTTTCTGGAAAACATCGCCAACGCGCTTCAGAGTAATGCCGAGTGTCTCTCCAACAACTGCCTGAAACTGACGGTGATGGTGTTCAGGAACAAGCGCGGCGGTGCGAGGAAACCTTTGAAGTCAATTCCTTACAGTGAGATAATCACAGAGAAGAAACGATGGCTCTACAACTTTGATGACCCAACCTCGAAGATGTGCCTCGCGGCCAGTCTGTACGCACTTATGGACCTCCCCAATGAAATTGGTATATTAGAACAAGCTAAACGATTACACAGAGATTTGGGGATACCGGAGGATCAGATGGTGTCATTCAGTCACATTGAGAAGTTTGAAGAGTACCTTAATGTCACGATTAAAGTAGTATATAAGAGTCAGGACCGCTGGCAGTTTTATGAGACGAGATCACATTCCCAGGAGAAGACTTTCTACATTTTACACCACAACGATCATTATTATGGAATAAAGAATGTGAAGAGTTTTCTTGGAGAACCGTACTTCTGTGAGAGGTGTAACTCGGTCTACCACCGCAAGAATGCTCATAGCTGCCCATACTGCTGTAGGGCCTGTCGGAGAGATGACTGTGTGGAGGTAAAGGGCCCAACGCTGAGGTGCCAGCGGTGCCGCGTCTTCTGCCGCTCAGAGAAGTGCTTAGAGGAGCACGGTCGTCTGGCCACTGCCGATGGCTCAATGTGCGTAGAGAAATCTTACTGTAAGAAGTGCCACCGTTTTGTGACCAACATCAAAGAACACGAATGCAACGGCCTGCGTTGTGACGTGTGTGGTGCACGCATTGACGACACCAAGAAACACCTTTGTTACATGCAGCCATACAAACCACCAGAAGAGACTACCAAATACATCATCTATGACTTTGAGTGCATGCAAGAGACGGGGACGCATATTCCCAATTACATCTACGCCAAAGGACTGTCTGACCCCAGCGACTGGGAGTTCCGAGGTGCGACGTGTGTGCAAGACTTTGTCAAATGTTTTATCAAGACTAAATTTAAAGATTATACATTCATTGCACACAATGCCGGGAGGTACGACTCTTATTTTATCCTTTCACAGCTAATAAAGGAGAAGATGAAGGTCCAGGTGGTGAACCAAGGGGGGCGACTGCTGGGTGTGACTTTACCGGATTTAAACATTCGATTTATAGACTCTCTAAACTTCCTGCCCATGAAACTCAGCAAGTTACCCCAAGCCATGGGCTTTTCAGGATCCAAAGGTTTTTTTCCACACTTCTTTAATACTGAATCGAACCAAAACTATGTTGGTGCCATGCCAGGCCTGGAGCATTATGGGATGGACAACATGATGCCCGGCGAGAAAGCAGAACTGTCGGCGTGGTACGAGGAGCACAAGCAGGACAGGTTTCATTTCCAGGAAGAGCTGAAGGCCTATTGTAAGAAGGATGTGGACGTTCTGAGAGAGGCCTGCCAGATGTACAGAGACGCCATCATAGAAATGACCAAAAAGGAAGTCAAAGTAAACCGCCGGAGAAAAGGCAAAAAAAGTGAAGAGGTGTCGGAGACTCGAGCAATTGACCCCTTTCAGCGCCTGACGCTGGCCTCGGTCTGCATGGCCATGTACCAGTTTACATCTCTCCCACCAGACACCATCGCCATTCTACCAGCAGACAATTATCAGAAGACGCAGAAACGATTTTCCACGCCGTCTATCCAGTGGCTGATGTACGTAGAGCACACAGAGAAGATTTACATACGGCACGCTTTAAAGGGAGGTGAAAAGAACGTTGGGAAGTACTTCTTGGATGGCCATGCTTTTGTTAAAGGCAGGGACATAGCATTCGAGTTTCTGGGTTGTTTTTACCACGGCTGTCCTGATTGCTACAAGAGGGACGATCTCAATGAGGGCACCAAATTCACATACGACCAACGGTACCACCGATTCCTGGATAAAAAGTCCTTCCTAGAAGGACTCGACTACGTGGTCCGTATACTGTGGGAACATGAATGGAATGAGATGTTAAAAAAAGATAAATCGCTTCAGAAATTTCTTCTAGAAAAGGAGCTCCCGGAGCCCCTGGACCCCCGCGATGCTCTTTATGGTGGAAGAACGAACGCTATCAAGTTCTATCACAAAGCAGAAGAAGATGAGACAATAAAATACTACGATTTCACAAGTCTTTACCCCTTCATCAATAAAACCAAAGCCTACCCCAAGGGTCACCCTAAAATCATTTATAAAGATTTTGGCTCCATTGAGCAATATTTTGGTATCGCAAAAGTGAAAGTCAATCCACCGAGGAGATTGTTTTTTCCGGTCTTGCCGGTTAAACTGAACAACAAACTGCTGTTTCCTCTTTGTTACACATGTGCCTCAGATTCCCAGCCAGAGCCGTGCACCCACAGCGATGAGGAGCGCTCTCTGACCGGGACTTGGTGCACCGTGGAGCTGAAGTTAGCGGTAGAGAAGGGATACAAGATCGTCCAAATCTACGAAGTCTGGCATTTCCCAGACACCACAGAGGACCTCTTCGCACCTTACGTCAAACAACATCTCCGGTACAAACAGGAGGCTTCGGGATATCCCAGCGGGTGTACGGATGATGCCAAGAAGAAGGAATTCATTGACTCCTTCTATAAAAGAGAGGATGTTCAGCTATGTGCTGAGGACATTAAAGTGAATCCATCCAAGAGACAAATTTCCAAACTCTTCCTCAACTCCTTGTGGGGTAAATTTGGGCAGAGAACCGACTTACCACACACCAGCATCGTCACAGACCCTGATGAACATTTCAGGCTCATGTTTTCCCCCTGCGTCGAGATTTCTGAGGTAAATATCATAAATGATGAGACGACAATTGTCAACTGGAAACACGCCAAAGGCCACCACAAGGCCAACAAAAACACCAACATCTTCATAGCCTGTTTCACCACGGCCCATGCCAGACTAGAGCTGTACAAGCTGCTGGATGGGCTTCAGGAAAGGTGCTTCTACCACGACACTGACTCAGTCATCTTTGTGAGTAAGAAGGGGGATTGGGACCCCCCACTGGGGTATTATCTGGGGGAACTGACCAGCGAGGTTCCGGACGGAACACACATCACCGAGTTTGTATCGGCCGGGCCCAAATCCTACGGCTACAAACTGAACACTGGGGAGACAGTCCTAAAAGTTAAGGGTATAACTTTAAATGTCGCCAACAGGCAAGTCATTAACTTTGAGAGCCTGAAGGACCTGGTGCTGGATTACTCTGAAAATTCGGATCCTCAGACGCAGAGATCGATAGGCGTGGAGCAGTCCAGTATTGTCAGAGATAGGAAGAGTTGGCAGATTGAGACAAGAGTGCAGCGCAAGACACAGAGGTGCGTGTACACGAAGAGGCAGCTAGCGCCCGACTTCACCACGTTACCTTACGGATATTAAAGGGCCATCATTGGTCCCACAAGCCTGATAACAATGTATGCTGGTGAACTGCCCTTTCCTCATATGGGGGTACTGGAGCCCCTCAAACACCAATGGTGATAAATTCATCTCATTGGATAGAGAGATCTATACTGAATCATTATGTGTATGTACAAATTGTACCAAGAAACCTTTTCATTGAAGGCGTATATCATCAACGAATCTCATACAAAACGTATTATACAATACACCACAAGAACAGATCTATGGTACCACGGCCTCTGCACATAGATATCACTGTAACCAGATTCCTAGAACAGCCTTTCCCAACCTTTATAACATGGAGGAACCCTCGAAGTAATATCAGGCCTGAAGTATCCACTAATAATAATTCCGGTACTAAAGCTACACTTCACAGTACATTAAGGGGATGGTCAGTGAGAATAATGCCCCCTCTGTTGGTGGCAAGTGGGAAGAATGTCCCTTACATTGGTGATCAGTGAGAAGAATGTTCCTTACATTGGTGATCAGTGGGAAGAATGTTCCTTACATTGGTGATCAGTGAGAAGAATGTCCCTTACATTGGTGATCAGTGGGAAGAATGTCCCTTACATTGGTGATCAGTGAGAAGAATGTCCCTTACATTGGTGATCAGTGAGAAGAATGTCCCTTACATTGGTGATCAGTGAGAAGAATGTCCCTTACATTGGTGATCAGTGAGAAGAATGTCCCTTACATTGGTGATCAGTGGGAAGAATGCTCCTTACATTGGTGATCAGTGGGAAGAATGTTCCTTACATTGGTGATCAGTGAGAAGAATGTCCCTTACATTGGTGATCAGTGAGAAGAATGTCCCTTACATTGGTGATCAGTGGGAAGAATGTCCCTTACATTGGTGATCAGTGAGAAGAATGTCCCTTACATTGGTGATCAGTGAGAAGAATGTCCCTTACATTGGTGATCAGTGAGAAGAATGTCCCTTACATTGGTGATCAGTGGGAAGAATGTTCCTTACATTGGTGATCAGTGAGAAGAATGTCCCTTACATTGGTAATCAGTGAGAAGAATGTCCCTTACATTGGTGATCAGTGAGGAGAATGTCCCTTACATTGGTGATCAGTGGGAAGAATGTTCCTTACATTGGTGATCAGTGAGAAGAATGTTCCTTACATTGGTGATCAGTGAGAAGAATGTCCCTTACATTGGTGATCAGTGAGAAGAATGTCCCTTACATTGGTGATCAGTGAGAAGAATGTTCCTTACATTGGTGATCAGTGGGAAGAATGTTCCTTACATTGGTGATCAGTGAGAAGAATGCTCTTTATATTTGAGGTCAGTAGGAAGACCCCCCCCCCCCTTTACATATAGCTAAAAAAGTTGATTGGTGTCAGTGATTACTTATCTGGGAGGTATTGCTCAAGGAACCCCTAGGAACTTCTGGAGGAACCTTAGCCTTAGTTGAGAAAGGCTGTCCATGGAGAACATATCCTATAGGAGGAGTCCCGGGGCGGAGCCTCTCACTATGACATCTGATCAGCAGTTTGCAGTCCTTAAGATGAAATTACAATCTGAAGTAAACATGTGGTGCTTTATTAATGTTGTAAACCTCTTGGTTGGCAATCGTTTTTCTCGTCTTTGTTGGTATTATATTCCATGTTGACCACAGAAGTGTACAGAGGCCCCGTCCTATAGGGCCACACTATTAGAAGCCACTCTGGTAATTGAATTGCCCGCCCCTCGTCTATAGATAGAGCTCCAGAAGAAGCTTCACTCCCTGCCAAGTACCAGAAATGCAATAACCATCCTTCATATACGACCTCCCCAATCCTACACCTCCTCCGGCATTAGGGAGTGACCCGTGTGGTTTCCATAGATATACTTCATCCTTGGAATCCCCCAACCCCCCCCCCCCATCCAAGTGGTTTACCACATCACCACAGCTCCGCCCCGGCCTCCTCCTCGTTGTCTTTTTGTCAAGGGGTTCCGTTTCCAATGATCTCTATGTGTGTGGTGGTGGTACGGTATGTCTGTTCTAGTCTTTGGTATCGGTGTGATGGTTCTGAGTAATGGCTTTGTCTAATCTCCGTATATTGTATGTGGAGGACTCTACAAGTCCTCGGGGGTACAGTGGACTCTTGGTAGATGTATATTTTTGAAGGTTGGTCTCCACTAAGGTGGCTATGGTGGATTGGAGATAATCTCTCTTGTGGGGGGGGGGCACAAGTACTCTATACCTACATACAGGGCCGTCTTTACCGCAGGGCAAATGGGGCAGGTGCCCTGGGCCCTGTCACTGTTGGGGGCCCAAAGCAACCAGATGGCAACCCCCCAATTTTTTATTTATTTTTAAATAAAAAAAAATATTTTTTTTTAATGTATTTTTTTTTTATTAAAGGGACAATTTTTTAGGGGTCCCCAGGGGCCCGGAGGCCCCCAGGGCCCAGATGGCAACACCCCTTTTTTTATTTATTTTTTAATAAAATAAAAAATAAATTAATATATATATTTTTTTTTTATTAAAGGGCTCAGAGGTCCCCATGTGGCAAACACCCTTTATTTTTTTTTATAAATGTTTATTTTTTTATTTTTGTTTATATATTTTTTTTTTTATTGAAGGGCCCAGAGGTCCCCAGGGCCCCAGATTGCAACCCCTTTTTTAAAATATATTTTTTATATATATTTTTTATTTCTTTTTTTCTTTTTATTAAAGGGCCCAGAGGATGGCTACACCCCTTTTTTTATATATATTTTTGTTTATTTCTTTTTCTTTATTGTAAAGGGCCCCCGCTTCTAAATTCGCGGCAGCCCCCCCCTGCTTCTCAATTTCAGGCGGCAGCACCCCCCCATCCTGGTTCTCTGCTCCAGGGGGCCCATGCCTGAAGCTGTGTAAGTGGCCCCATAATTCCTGATCCCTGCCGCCCGTTAAGCCCCTGTGCTGCCCACAAATCAGGCTGAAAATCATCAGCGACACGCAGCCAGTGACAGTACTGCTTCCCTTCCCAGTGTTTTAAAATGTACAGCACCCCTGGCTTCCCTTTAGACGTGCACTTCTCCCTTCCTGCCACTGGGTGCTGCTTGTATATAAAAGTGAATTAGAATGTGATTTTATAACATCCCCAGTTTGCTCTTCCCGAGGCTGACTTCTTCATGTCCTGCTCCTCAAGGTATGTCACTGTTTGCTAATCTATATTGTAAATAGAAGGGTGATTCTGTTAGAGAGGGGATCCCAGTAGTGGGGTGATTCCAGTAGAGAGGTGATCCTGGAAGTGCGTTGAATCTAGTAGAGGAGTCATCCAGGTAGTGGGGTGATTCCAGTGGAAGGGTGATCCTGTTAGAGGGGCTATTGCAGGAGTGGGGTGATTCCAGTAGAGAGGTGATCCTGGTGGATGACTGAATCCAGTAGAGGGGTGATTCCAGTAGAGAGGTGATCCTGGTGGATGACTGAATCCAGTAGAGGGGTGATTCCAGTAGAGAGGTGATCCTGGTGGACGACTGAATCCAGTAGAGGGGTGAACCAGTAAAACAGCCAGGCGACTCACATTTTCAGAAGAAGGACAGTAATGGCAGCCAATGACCTCTACCTTTTTGTAATCCCATAAGCCTCAGGGTTGAGGGGGGGAGGTATGACACCCAGATCCCAGGGACAATAGTGGACCCGCTACTAGTTGGACTTTCATGACTCCGGTCAGATTGGGTGAGATGATTTCCTCCAACAATTTACTTGTTTTAGTTGAATGGATGGTGGAATTTGGCGGCCCGTCAGTTGTAGCCGGCTCTGCATCGGCCAGAGGTGGCTATCAGTTGTAGACTCCACATGAACAGGCCGGGATGTTCTGAATTATTGGATACGTAGTCCTCGTTCCTCCCCACTGAACGTCCCACCAATAATGGATGGAGGAGGATCGTCCTACTGGAGATGTCTGGTGGAGATCCGAGGACAAGCCGGGTGTTCCGGATACGGAGATCCAAGAGGGAGGGGCGTGATCAATCTGTGCCCGTCTAATACTCCACCAGAGGTTCCTGTTGGTTGAGGACCTCATCCTTCCGACCTATGAATGTTCAGATGGGACCTCCCACCATACATGTAATGATACCGGTGCAGACCGGTTGTTGTACTTTGTCAGATGGAGATTCCCCATCACTATTATTATAGATTATTGTAATTTCTACATTTATCAATCAATAAAATGTAATAAAAATGTTCTTGTGTGTGATGTTCCGGTCCGGTGTGAGATCCCCGGTGTGAGATCCGGTGGTCCGGTGTGAGATCCGGTGGTCCGGTGTGAGATCCGGTGGTCCGGTGTGACATCCGGTGGTCCGGTGTGAGATCCGGTGTGAGATCCGGTGGTCCGGTGTGAGATCCGGTGGTCCGGTGTGACATCCGGTGGTCCGATGTGACGGCGGATATTTTAAGATTCACGTCCAGATTCTCTCAGCCCATCTTATATTGATTTACAGAAATGTTGATGTTCTGCCCATTCGGGGCAATGTGACCGAGTCTCTCCGCCAACACAAGGTACCCCCCCTTGCCCTCTGCTGTGCCCCCCCACCACTCCATCACATGGTTGCGTCCAGGAATCCAGAGCTTATGTAGGTTCTCAGGTTGCTGAGTTCATCCTCCTCCTCATGTCTTCATGTGACGGTGCTCCGGCCAGATGATTGGCTGCACCATCCCAAACTCTGCATTCTAGGAGGAGGTGACATGTCCTCCCCCCAATACCTGGAGGGCTCCCCAGGAGTGGCAGGATAGCATGGCACAGGTAAGTATAAGCAGGACTTTTTTCTCAGAGAATAGGTGCAGGAACTCCTCCTGTCTGAGTTGCCCCTTGACTCCACCCCCTACCCACCTCTGGGCAACATCCCTTGGTTCCACCCCCTACCCACCTCTGAGCAACATCCCTTGGTTCCACCCCCTACCCACCTCTGAGCAACATCCCTCTGTTCCACCCTCTACCCACCTCTGAGCAACATCCCTTGGTTCCACCCCCTACCCACCTCTGAGCACCATCCCTTGGTTCCACCCCCCTACCCACCTCTGAGCAACATCCCTTGGTTCCACCCCCTACCCACCTCTAAACAACATCCCTTGGTAACACCCCCTACCCACCTCTGAGCAACATCCCTTGGTTCCACCACCTACCCACCTCTGAGCAACATCCCTCAGTTCCACCCCCTACCCACCTCTAAGCAACATCCCTTGGTTCCACCCCCTACCCACCTCTGAGCAACATCCCTTGGTTACACCCCCCTACCCACCTCTGAGCAACATCCCTTGGTTACACCCCCCTACCCACCTCTGAGCAACATCCCTTGGTTACACCCCCCTACCCACCTCTGAGCAACATTCCTCAGTTCCACCCCCTACCCACCTCTGAGCAACATCCCTCAGTTCCACCCCCTACCCACCTCTAAGCAACATCCCTTGGTTCCACCCCCTACCCACCTCTGAGCAACATCCCTTGGTTCCACCCCCTACCCACCTCTGAGCAACATCCCTTGGTTCCACCCCCTACCCACCTCTGAGCAACATCCCTTGGTTCCACCCCCCTACCCACCTCTGAGCAACATCCCCTGGTTCCACCCCCTACCCACCTCTGAGCAACATCCCTTGGTTCCACCCCCTACCCACCTCTGAGCAACATCCCTTGGTTCCACCCCTACCCACCTCTGAGCAAATTCCCTTGGTTTCACCCCCTAACCACCTCCGAGCAACATCCCTTGGTTCCACCCCCTACCCACCTCTGAGCAACATCCCTTGGTCCCCCCCCCTACCTACCTCCTAGTACTGCCCCTTTTAAAGAATACAGAACCAAGTATCATTTTGTGGTGTTAAGAATATTGTACGAAATTTGTTAATGATAACAAGAAAGGCATAAAATAGATCAATCAACAATGGACACCCCAGCGACAATAGATCCACTACAACAACAATGGACTCCCAACAGCCAGCACCAATAGACCCTCCAGCAGCCAACAACATTAGACCCCTCCCTTAACAGTCGATCCCTTCCAGCAATGATTGACAAACCTGCAGCATAAGACCCAGCCCTAGCAACAATAGATCCCCCATCAGCAACAATAGACCCCCCTACAAAATCAGATCCCCTCTAGCAACAATAGATTCCCCAGTAGCCAACATCAATTGATCCTCCAGCAGCCAGCAACAAAAAACCCTCCCCTCAACAGTACATCCCTCCCAGCAACGACTGACCCCCCAGCATCATAAGACCCATCCCAGCAACCATAGATCCCCCACGAGCAACAGAGGGGGGACCTCTGTAGGGATGAAGGTGGGGGACCTCTGTAGGGATGCAGGTGGGGGGACCTCTGTAGGGATGAAGGTGGGGGGACCTCTGTAGAGATGAAGGTGGGGGACATCTGTAGAGATGAAGGTGGGGGACATCTGTAGAGATGAAGATGGGGGGACCTCTGTAGGGATGAAGGTGGGGGGACCTCTGTAGAGATGAAGGTGGGGGGACCTCTGTAGGGATGAAGGTGGGGGGACATCTGTAGGGATGGAGGTGGGGGGACCTCTGTAGAGATGAAGGTGGGGGACCTCTGTAGGGATGAAGGTGGGGGGACCTCTGTAGAGATGAAGGTGGGGGGACCTCTGTAGGGATGAAGGTGGGGGGACCTCTGTAGGGATGAAGGTGGGGGGACCTCTGTAGGGATGGTGGTGGGGGGACCTCTGTAGAGATGAAGGTGGGGGACCTCTGTAGAGATGAAGATGGGGGACATCTGTAGAGATGAAGGTAGGGGGACCTCTGTAGGGATGAAGGTGGGGGACATCTGTAGAGATGAAGATGGGGGGACCTCTGTAGGGATGAAGGTGGGGGACATCTGTAGGGATGAAGGTGGGGGACCTCTGTAGGGATGAAGGTGGGGGGACCTCTGTAGGGATGAAGGTGGGGGACATCTGTAGGGATGAAGGTGGGGGACATCTGTAGGGATGAAGGTGGGGGACCTCTGTAGAGATGAAAATGGGGGGACCTCTGTAGGGATGAAGGTGGGGGACATCTGTAGAGATGAAGGTGGGGGGACCTCTGTAGGGATGAAGGTGGGGGGACATCTGTAGGGATGGAGGTGGGGGGACCTCTGTAGAGATGAAGGTGGGGGACCTCTGTAGGGATGAAGGTGGGGGGACCTCTGTAGAGATGAAGGTGGGGGGACCTCTGTAGGGATGAAGGTGGGGGGACCTCTGTAGGGATGAAGGTGGGGGGACCTCTGTAGGGATGAAGGTGGGGGACCTCTGTAGAGATGAAGGTGGGGGGACCTCTGTAGGGATGAAGGTGGGGGGACCTCTGTAGGGATGAAGGTGGGGGGACCTCTGTAGGGATGAAGGTGGGGGACCTCTGTAGGGATGGAGGTGGGGGGACCTCTGTAGGGATGAAGGTGGGGGGACCTCTGTAGGGATGAAGGTGGGGGACCTCTGTAGGGATGAAGGTGGGGGACCTCTGTAGAGATGAAGGTGGGGGACCTCTGTAGGGATGAAGGTGGGGGACCTCTGTAGGGATGAAGGTGGGGGACCTCTGTAGGGATGAAGGTGGGGGGACCTCTGTAGGGATGAAGGTGGGGGGACCTCTGTAGGGATGAAGGTGGGGGACCTCTGTAGGGATGAAGGTGGGGGGACCTCTGTAGGGATGAAGGTGGGGGGACCTCTGTAGGGATGAAGGTGGGGGGACCTCTGTAGGGATGAAGGTGGGGGGACCTCTGTAGAGATGAAGGTGGGGGAAGGTGGGGTGTAATGTACCAATTATTCAGAATTATACAACATGATGTAAGCCCCTCCCCCCAACATTAAATCTACTACAAGAAAATAACGCATTAAAATCGCCGACATAGGTAGTAGCGCAGAGTTATTAAACACAGAGCGGGGCGAGGTGACCCGTCGGCCTCTGGGGGGCGATGGTGGAACATTTCATGGACTTTCCTCCCCGTCATGTGATGATGGAAATCCCCAATTATCTGACACCGGATCCCAGAACACGGCCCGGCGCCTGCACTGCGTAATCGTCTTCAACTGCCAGCGGGGAAATCTCTGCCAGCGTCAGATCACAGAGGAGAGGGACAGCTGAGGGGAGACGCTCTGCAGAGCAGAACACATCCCGGGTCTGTACCCCCCGCTGTGCCCATTATGAGGGGATCCCACCATCCCTGTGCTGAGTTCCCGGGTCTGTACACCCGCTGTGCCCATTATGAGGGGTTCCCACCATCCCTGTGCTGAGTTCCCGGGTCTGTACACCCGCTGTGCCCCATTATGAGGGGTTCCCACCATCCCTGTGCTGAGTTCCCGGGTCTGTACACCCGCTGTGCCCCATTATGAGGGGTTCCCACCATCCCTGTGCTGAGTTCCCGGGTCTGTACACCCGCTGTGCCCATTATGAGGGGTTCCCACCATCCCTGCGCTGAGTTTCCAGGTCTGTACACCCGCTGTGCCCATTATGAGGGGTTCCCACCATCCCTGTGCTGAGTTCCCGGGTCTGTACACCCGCTGTGCCCATTATGAGGGGTTCCCACCATCCCTGTGCTGAGTTCCCGGGTCTGTACACCCGCTGTGCCCCATTATGAGGGGTTCCCACCATCCCTGTGCTGAGTTCCCGGGTCTGTACACCCGCTGTGCCCCATTATGAGGAGTTCCCACCATCCCTGTGCTGAGTTCCCGGGTCTGTACACCCGCTGTGCCCATTATGAGGGGTTCCCACCATCCCTGTGCTGAGTTCCCGGGTCTGTACCCCGCTGTGCCCATTATGAGGGGTTCCCACCATTCCTGTGCTGAGTCCCCGGGTCTGTACACCCGCTGTGCCTATTATGAGGGGTTCCCAACATCCCTGTGCTGAGTTCCCGGGTCTGTACACCCGCTGTGCCCATTATGAGGGGTTCTCACCATCCCTGTGCTGAGTTCCCGGGTCTGTACACCCGCTGTGCCCATTATGAGGGGTTCCCACCATCCCTGTGCTGAGTTCCCGGGTCTGTACCCCCCGCTGTGCCCCATTATGAGGGGTTCCCACCATCCCTGTGCTGAGTTCCCGGGTCTGTACCCCCGCTGTGCCCATTATGAGGGGTCCCCACCATCCCTGTGCTGAGTTCCCGGGTCTGTACACCCGCTGTGCCCCATTATGAGGGGTTCCCACCATCCCTGTGCTGAGTTCCCGGGTCTGTACCCCCGCTGTGCCCATTATGAGGGGTTCCCACCATCCCTGTGCTGAGTTCCCGGGTCTGTACCCCCGCTGTGCCCATTATGAGGGGTTCCCACCATCCCTGTGCTGAGTTCCCGGGTCTGTACACCCACTGTGCCCATTATGAGGGGTTCCCACCATCCCTGTGCTGAGTTCCCGGGTCTGTACACCCGCTGTGCCCATTATGAGGAGCTCCCACCATCCCTGTGCTGAGTTCCCGGGTCTGTACACCCGCTGTGCCCCATTATGAGGGGTTCCCACCATCCCTGTGCTGAGTTCCCGGGTCTGTACACCTGCTGTGCCCCATTATGAGGGGTTCCCACCATCCCTGTGCTGAGTTCCCGGGTCTGTACACCCGCTGTGCCCATTATGAGGGGTTCCCACCATTCCTGTGCTGAGTTCCCGGGTCTGTACACCCGCTGTGCCCATTATGAGGGGTTCCCACCATCCCTGTGCTGAGTTCCCGGGTCTGTACACCCGCTGTGCCCCATTATGAGGGGTTCCCACCATCCCTGTGCTGAGTTCCCGGGTCTGTACACCCGCTGTGCCCCATTATGAGGGGTTCCCACCATCCCTGTGCTGAGTTACCCGGGTTTTACAAGGCATTGCAGAGACGGGGCAGCTAAAATCTCGGGATTTTCACATCAAAAGCATGTCGGTATCGGACATTTCAGGGACAGATTTTCACACACTGGCTCAGATTCAAGAAGCAATTGCGCCCGTGTAACCATAGTTACGCAGCGCAATTGCTTACTTGCTCCGGCGTTACGAATGCTCCTGATTCAGGAACATCGTAACGCCGACTGCAGCCTAAAATCTGCGTGGCATAAGGCTCTTATGCCGCGCAGATTTTAGGCTGCATTCTTGCGTTGACCGCTAGGGGGCGCTCCCATTGTGCTCAGCGTATAGTATGCAAATTGCATACTAACACCGATTCACAATGTTGCGCGGGCCCTGCGTACGCAAGTTACATAGTTTCCGTACGGCGTCTTTAGCGTAAGGCTGCCCCTTCTAATAGCAGGGGCAGCCAATGCTAAAGTATACCCGCCCTTCCCGCGTCGCGACGTACGAATTTCACGTCGTTTGCGTAAGTGATTCGTGAACGGCGCTGGACGCCATTCACGTTCACTTTGAAGCAAATGACGTCCTTGCGACGTCATTTGCCGCAATGCACGTCGGGAAAGTTTCCCGACGGAGCATGCGCTCTACACTCGGCGCGGGAGCGCGCCTAATTTAAATGATTCCCGTCCCCGGCGGGATCATTTACATTGCGCGCGCTTACGCCGGGCAATTTTGCCGGCGCGCCCTCGCCATTTACGGAGCTACCGCTCCGTGAATCGAGGGCAGCGGGCGCAAATTTGCGGGGGCGCAGGGCACAATCGTTGCCCTGCGCCTCCGCAAAAAAAAAGAGCAAATCTCTTTGAATCTGGGCCACTGGTTTTACCGGGCCTGGCAACCCTGATGGGGCCCCCTAGTGGCATGGGGCCCTCGGGCAGTGCCCGAATGGTCATTCCGCCCCCAATATCATGGATATTTCAGTCTCCACCTGTAGCTGAGATCTCAGGTTTATGTGGAGTGATTGGTCAGTATCAGACATGAAGCCCCCCCCCCCCCCCCCGGGACCCCTCACCTCCAGCACCATCTCGGTCAGGTGGGTCTGTCTCTGCGCCGTGCGGTCTCCGGCCGCCGGACTCTCCCAGATCAGCAGGCAGAAGATGTCGTACTTCTTCATGACTTGGCGGTAGTTGCGCTCGCCGAGCTCCAGGACGCGGTCCTTCCCATCGTAGGAGGGGAAGTGGAGACCCTCCTCGGCCGCGCACAGGGCGAGGAGAGCCCCCAGGGCGAGGAACGTGGACGTCTGCATGGAGGAGGGCGAATGACTGAGGGGTCCGGCGGGACCGACCACCTTACATAGATTCCCCCCCCCCCCCCACAGCTCACACCCCTCACTCCATTTTTAGGACACAGTTGTTTCGGTGCTATAAATAGGCGGCCGATGGGATGGGGGGGGGGAGGGGGAGGGGATCTAGGAGGTGACGGGTCCTCTTTATAGACAGATGAGTCCGAAGTGTGTTCTCAGAGAAGAGACAACGTTCTACAATCACCGGGACAATAATGTCACTCCGAGAGAGATGGGACCACCAGAACTCAACCGCACTCACCCAGGGACATCATAAAGACAGTCCCCACTTTCTACCACAGTCCCCGCTTTCTACAACAGTCCCCACTTTCTATCACAGTCCCCATTTTCTACAACAGTCCCCACTTTCTATCACAGTCCCCACTTTCTATAACAGTCCCAGTTTGGTGACACCGGCCACTAAATGATAAGAAGGAACATTGGCCGGCAACGTTGGGGCCCATGAAGAAAACACAACAGGTCCCAGCAGACAACAGATGAACTTGTGCCGTGTTAGTCTTTTACCAGACCCAGGGCGCCCCCTTGTGGCTCTCCGGACACCTGCTCTGGTTCAGTCCTCAGACAGGTATAGGAGTTGTCACATACGAGTTGTCACTTAGGGGTTGTCACATAGGAGTTGTCACTTAGTGTTGTCACATAGGAGTTGTCACTTAGGGGTTGTCACTTAGGGGTTGTCACATAGGAGTTGTCACTTAGTGTTGTCACATAGGAGTTGTCACTTAGGGGTTGTCACATAGGAGTTGTCACTTAGGAGTTGTCACGTAGGAGTTGTCACGTAGGAGTTGTCACTTAGGAGTTGTCACGTAGGAGTTGTCACGTAGGAGTTGTCACTTAGGAGTTGTCACTTAGGAGTTGTCACTTAGGAGTTGTCACTTAGGGGTTGTCACATAGGAGTCGCTGCGATCTCTCTCCTTCAATCCTGCCGAGACAGTCCCTCCTTTCCTTCTTTACAAGTGGTAGTGTCAAGAAGGGCAAGCCAGCAACCAAAATGGCAGAAGAACATCTGCCCACAGGTTTCCAGTAGGGAGAGCCGTACGGTGCACACGCATGCGCAGCCTCGCGAATGACGTGTGCGCGTATGCGCATCGTGACAACTCTTGGCTCCAGATGAGCTTTTTAAAGGAGACTGACGCCCAGGTTCTTTGCTGTCCGGTCTACAGCGTTTCCTGAGACCCCCCCTGCTACCTGCTTGTTTCTGCATACCTGTTCCTGTTGACTTTGGCTTGTTCCTGACCACCCCTGCCTTTGATCCCGGCTTGTCCTGACTACGCTTTTGCCTCTTCCTTGGTCTGCCTGCTGCCCGCCTACTACCAACCCCCAGCCTGTACCACGACTCTGCTTCTGAACCTCATCCGCCCGCCAGTGTATGACCCGGCCTGTCTGTACCTGCTTGTGCTCTGATCTACAGAACACCTCCTCCACTGACTGCTGTGTCCGGCTTCCAGCTTGTTCCTGTCTCCAGCCGTCACCTGCACTGCAAGTCTCTTCGGTGAGTCCTCGGAAGTACGGCTCAGCTCCTGCACCAGTGTTCCTGCCGAGCACTCCCGAGCCTCCTGTCTGTCCTATCAGGGGTTCACATACCAGAGGCCTCTCCCTGCATACCGGGCACTACCATCAGGTACGTGACAGGTAGCAGCGCTCTCCAGCACAGTCTGATTCTTACCAGGCTCCCGAATCACACCCTCCCGGGGGAAAAGGTTCATGTTCTCTTTGCTTTTCTGAGTTCTCACCCCGATTGTGGTCAGCTAAGGCAGGGATCCGTTCAGCTAGCAGCAGCGGCTCAGTTCTTTCCCCACACCTGCTTGCTTCAAGGTAGTCTCTCCCTTTCTCACTTCTCCTTGCTTTGTTCCATCACCTCCAGGATCGATTCAATCCCAGCCAACATGGCCGCCCCCTGCACCGAAGACACTCCATAGACGAGCGTTGCCTAGTGGTCTCTGTAAAGATGGCTGCTGCACTTCTGCATTCATGGGTATTCAGTTTATCCCTGTCCACACTGCACCGCCACGAAGGGAGAAGTTCTGCAGCAGTTACCAGCTACAGTCCAGGTTACGCAGTCAAATGACGGCGATCACCAGCTGGGGTGGTAAATGTCTGACTCCCAGCATTGGTAATAGCAGTCGGGTCACGGCGGGTGTCCTGTGATATCGGCGTGGGATTGCCGGTGTAATAAAAAACATCTCGACCCACGAAATTCCTCGACCACGTCACGACACAGCGGTCCGCGCATGCGCGACTTCACCGCTGTTTTATTGCGGATGCAATTTTCGAGTCCAGAAAATTATAGACGCGAGCGGGTGGGCAGAGCGGCGATTTGTTTAAACTCATCATCGACAGCACCGCCTCCAGCCCCGCCCCTGCCCTGCCGTGGCTGTTCTTTCTACTAACCTGTTCTCCTACGCCGTCGTATCTTAGGGTGCAATTTTTACGCTGACCGCTAGGGGCGCTTCCCTAGACTTCCGCGTTGAATATGCAAATTAGGTAGATACGCCGATTCAGAAACGTACGTCCGCCCGGCGCATTTTTTTACGTTGTTTACGTTCGGCTTTTTCCGGCGTAAAGTTACCCCTGCTCTATGAGGCGTAGCCAATGTTAAGTATGGACGTCGGGCCAGCGTCGAATTTTGCGTCGTTTGCGTACGTCGTTCGCGAATAGGGCTTTGCGTAAGTTACGTTCACGTCGAAACCAATGAGGCTTTGCGGCGTAATTTGGAGCATGCGCACTGGGATACGTCCACAGATGGCGCATGCGCCGTTAGTAAAAAACGTCATTTACGTGGGGTCACCATTCGTTACCATACAACACGCCCACTGCCTGGATAATTTGTATTACACGGGCTTACGCCGGACCACATACGCTACGCCGCCGTAACTTAGGGCGCAGGTTCTTTCTGAATACAGAACATGCCTCACTAAGTTACGGCGGCGTAGCGTATCTGAGATACGCTACGCCCGCACAAAGTTACGCCGGGCTTTCTGAATCCGGGCCATCATCGGCTGCACCGCGTCCAGCCCCGCCCCAGCCCCGCCCCCGCCCCGTGGCTGTTCTTTCTACTAACCCGTACCGAGGAAAAGTGGGAGGGGGAGATAGAGTGGTGCTTGGAGAGGGGGGGCGGGCCCCGTGTATAGCACTCCCACTTTCCCTCGCTACGGGTTAGTAGAAAGAACAGCCTAGGGGCTGGGGCGGGGCTGGACGCGGTGCAGCCGATGATGGCCCGGATTCAGAAAGCCCGGCGTAACTTTGTGCGGGCGTAGCGTATCTCAGATACGCTACGCCGCCGTAACTTAGTGAGGCAAGTTCTGTATTCAGAAAGAACCTGCGCCCTAAGTTACGGCGGCGTAGCGTATGTGGTCCGGCGTAAGCCCGCGTAATACAAATTATCCAGGCAGTGGGCGTGTTGTATGTCAATGAAAGGTGACCCCACGTAAATGACGTTTTTTTAACTAACGGCGCATGCGCCGTCCGTGGACGTATCCCAGTGCGCATGCTCCAAATTACGCCGCAAAGCCTCATTGGTTTCGACGTGAACGTAACTTACGCAGAGCCCTATTCGCAAAAGACTTACGCAAACGACGCAAAATTCGCCGCTGGCCCGACGTCCATACTTAACATTGGCTACGCCTCATAGAGCAGGGGTAACTTTACGCCGGAAAAAGCCTTACGTAAAAAATGCGCCGGGCGGACGTACGTTTCTGAATCGCCGTATCTACCTAATTTGCATATTCGACGCGGAAGTCTAGGAAAGCGCCCCTAGCGGCCAGCGTAAATATGCAACTAAGATACAACGGTGTAGGAGACTTACGCCGCTCGTATCTAGGCAACATTGAGGCGTATCTGATTCTATGACTCAGGCGCCGAGATGCGACGGCCCGCATTCGGAGTTACGACGGCGTATCTGGAGATACGCCGAAGTAACTCCTTTCTGAATCCGGGCTGATGAGTTTAAACAAATTGCTGCTCCGCCCACCCGCTAATTTTTCTGGACCCGAAAATTGCGCATGCGCGAAAAAACAGCGGTGACGTTGCACATGCGCAGTAAAGCCCAGTGAACAGCTGTGTCGTGACATAGACGCACCGGAAGTGATGCGATCGAGTCCAGGTTTTTTTTATAGCACACCGGATCTGTTCAGGCAGATGTCTGAGCCTCCATGGTGGTCATTTCACCTCACTTCCTGTTGTAGTGACACCCTGACACCCAGATGACACCAGGACAGGAAGTGAAGGTCAACAAAAAACCCGACCGAGGTTTTAGTTCCTCTCATTTGTAATGGAAGCATTGGGCCAGATTCACAGTTGTAATACGCCGGCGTATCTACTGATACTCCGGCGTATTTTCAAATTTTGAATCCTCAAAACAAGTTACGACGGCTTTAGGCTTCGACCCGACAGGCGTACGGCTTCGTACGCCTTCGGATCGTAGGTGTAATACTCCGGCGCCCGCTGGGTGGAGTTTGCGTCGTTTTCCGCGTCGGGTATGCAAATTAGCTGTTTACGTCGATCCACGAAGGTACGCGCGTTCGTCGCATTTTCTTACGTCGTCGCTAGTCGGCTTTTCCCATTGCAAACTTACGGCTGCTTTTTCATGGCTTAGATTTAGACCAGCCATGTTAAAGTATGGCCGTCGTTCCCGCGTCGAATTTAAAAAAAAAATATTTTGCGTAAGACGTCCGGGAATACAAAGGACGTAACGCACATCGCCGTTCAAAAAACGCGTCAGGGCGCAAAGCACAGCAGGAAATTTCCTAAAGGAGCATGCGCAGAACGTTCGGCGCGGGAACGCGCCTAATGTAAATGGTACACGCCCGATTTAAATTAGGCGGGCTTGCGCCGAACGCATTTACGTTACACCGCCTCAAGTTTACAGGTAAGAGCTTTGTGAATCAAGCACTTGCGCTGAAAACTTGCGGCGGTGTAACGTAAACGAGATACGTTACGCCGCAGCGCAGGTACCTGAATCTGGCCCATTGTTTCTATAGCACACTGGGAGATTCTTCCTCACTTCCTGTTCTGGTGACACCCGTCCAATAGACAGGAAGTGAGGTGAAATCTCCCATAGACAGAAAATACATCCCGGCAGAAACTCTCACCCTCCTCCGCTCCATCTAATACTAAAAACATATCACGGTGGAGTTGGTTTTGGTGATAAAGTTTCAGAAATATCACACTCCAGACAAATCTAAGGGTGAGCCTCTAATGAGTGGCGGGTGTGGGGGAAGGGGGGGGTGGAAGCCGAGACAATGGTCTGGCCACCGGGATTGTCTGCCGTCTCTCTGCAGGTGATTTTTTCCTTCATCGCTGACTTACCAGGCTTTCTTCTGCAACTCTGTGTGGAGGCGGCCATCTTGGTAAAGGCAGGGCTTTGCTTCCTCAGATCAGAGCCACCCCCCTCTGATAACTGGTGGGGTAATGAGAGGTGGAGGGATCAATGATCCACAGAATGGATGGAGAAGAATCAGGGAGATCCTTGCACTGGAGCTCCTCAGGTACATCTTCCTCTCCAGCAAGGAGAACCGTGAGCAGCACAGGAGTGTCATCACCAAATCTCACTCCACATCTGGTGAGACCGGCAGTGCCTTAGGCTGGGTTCACACTACGGTTTTCCCGTCCGTCAGCCGCATACGATTTCAGTATTGAAAACGTACGGGCCCGGACGGGAAAACGTATAGATAGAGAATGCATTGCAAATCGTATGCACTCAGATGCATCCGGGTGCGTACGATTTGCTGGCAAAACGTTTTTTAAACGTCCGCAAAACCGTGTTCAACCACGGTTTTGCGGTCGTTTTTAAAACAGTATGGCAAACGCATAAGTTTTCCTTTAACATTAATGTTAATGGAAAACGCACATGTGTGCGGTTCCATACGTTCCCGTCCGTTTCAGCCGCATACGGTTTTCCATATAAATCGTATGCGGCTGACGGACGGGAAAACCGTAGTGTGAACCCAGCCTTAGATGACATCACACTGCAGATACACCGTATACTTGTCTCGGGACACACGGACTGGACACAATATTGGTCTATAGTCACACGGACTGGACACAAGGGCCCGGATTCACAAAGCACTTGCGCTGATGTATCTCCAGATACGCCACGTAAGTGCAAATGTGCGCCGTCGTATCTGTGCGCCGGACCCACAAACTAAGATACGCCTAAAAACAGGCTTCATCCCACCGACGTAACTTGCCTACACCGGCGTAGGGTGGGCGCATATTTACGCTGGACGCATGGTGGCGCTCCCATTGATCCGCCATTCAAATATGCAAATGAGGGAAATCCGGCGATTCACGAATGTACGTGCGCCCAGCGCATGCTATGCGCGGTTTGCGTAAGTTCTACGTCCGGCGTAAAGTTATTCCCCATAAAGGAGGTGTAACTCGGCAGCAGACATGCAAAGGGCTGCACCAGGGAACTCAAGCCGGCGTATTTTACGTAGTTTACGTTGGACGTGTGTGTGACTGGGAGTAGGTTACGTTAACGACGTACACAGTGATCCGACGCATCTTAGGCAATTGTTCCGACGTGGTTGTGAGCATGTGCACTGGGATGCGTCCACGGGACGGCGCATGCGCCGTTCGTTATACGTATCTGTCTGGCGCTCGGCCCATCATTTGCATGGGGTCACGCCTCATTTGCATGGCTCACGCCCACTTCCACCTACGCCGGCTTACGCCTGAGAAACCCAGCGCAGTTTTGGGAGCACTGGCTTTGTGAATTCCCTGCTTGCCTCTCTGCGCTGCGTTGGCGTAGCGTATATTATTTGCGCTACGGCGGCGTAATGTGCGCCTGCTGTCTGTGAATCCGGGCAAATATTGGTCTATAGTCACATGGACTGGTCTCAGTACTGGTTTCTGGACACATGAACTGGAACCAGTATTCTTCTCCTGACACGTGTACTGGACCTGGTACTGGCGGTATGGATCTCACAATACAAGGCCTGGACCTGGTACCAGCGGTATGGATCTCACGACACAAGGACTGGACCTGGTACCGGCGGTATGGATCTCATAACACAAGGACTGGACCTGGTACCGGTGGTATGGATCTCATAACACAAGGACTGGACCTGGTACCGGTGGTATGGATCTCATAACACAAGGACTGGACCTGGTACCGGTGGTATGGATCTCATAACACAAGGCCTGGACCTGGTACCGGCGGTATGGATCTCATAATACAAGGACTGGACCTGGTACCGGCGGTATGGATCTCATAACACAAGGACTGGACCTGGTACCGGCGGTATGGATCTCATAACACAAGAACTGGACCTGGTACCGGCGGTATGGATCTCATGACACAAGGACTGGACCTGGTACCGACGGTATGGATCTCATAACACAAGGACTAGACCTGGTTTCCCGGCGGTATGGATCTCACGACACAAGGACTGGACCTCTTACCGGCGGTATGGATCTCATAACACAAGGACTGGACCTGGTACCGGTGGTATGGATCTCATAACACAAGGACTGGACCTGGTTTCCCGGCGGTATGGATCTCATAACACAAGGACTGGACCTGGTACCGACGGTATGGATCTCATAACACAAGGACTGGACCTGGTACCGGCGGTATGGATCTCATGACACAAGGACTGGACCTGGTACCGATGGTATGGATCTCACAACACAAGGACTGGACCTGGTACCGGTGGTATGGATCTCATAACACAAGGCCTGGACCTGGTACTGGCGGTATGGATCTCACAACACAAGGACTGGACCTCATACTGGCGGTATGGATCTCACGACACAAGGACTGGACCTCTTACCGGCGGTATGCATCTCATAATACAAGGACTGGACCTGGTACCGGCGGTATGAATCTCATAACACAAGGACTGGACCTGGTTTCCCGGCGGTATGGATCTCATAACACAAGGACTGGACCTGGTACCGACGGTATGGATCTCATAACACAAGGACTGGACCTGGTACCGGCGGTATGGATCTCACGACACAAGGACTGGACCTGGTACCAGCGGTATGGATCTCATAACACAAGGACTGGACCTGGTACCGGCGGTATGGATCTCATAACACAAGGACTGGACCTGGTACCGGTGGTATGGATCTCATAACACAAGGCCTGGACCTGGTACCGGTGGTATGGATCTCATAACACAAGGACTGGACCTGGTACCGGTGGTATGGATCTCATAACACAAGGCCTGGACCTGGTACCGGCGGTATGGATCTCATAATACAAGGACTGGACCTGGTACCGGCGGTATGGATCTCATAACACAAGGACTGGACCTGGTACCGGCGGTATGGATCTCATAACACAAGAACTGGACCTGGTACCGGCGGTATGGATCTCATGACACAAGGACTGGACCTGGTACCGACGGTATGGATCTCATAACACAAGGACTAGACCTGGTTTCCCGGCGGTATGGATCTCACGACACAAGGACTGGACCTCTTACCGGCGGTATGGATCTCATAATACAAGGACTGGACCTGGTACCGGCGGTATGGATCTCATAACACAAGGACTGGACCTGGTTTCCCGGCGGTATGGATCTCATAACACAAGGACTGGACCTGGTACCGACGGTATGGATCTCATAACACAAGGACTGGACCTGGTACCGATGGTATGGATCTCACAACACAAGGACTGGACCTGGTACCGGTGGTATGGATCTCATAACACAAGGCCTGGACCTGGTACTGGCGGTATGGATCTCACAACACAAGGACTGGACCTCATACTGGCGGTATGGATCTCACGACACAAGGACTGGACCTCTTACCGGCGGTATGGATCTCATAATACAAGGACTGGACCTGGTACCGGCGGTATGGATCTCATAACACAAGGACTGGACCTGGTTTCCCGGCGGTATGCATCTCATAACACAAGGACTGGACCTGGTACCGACGGTATGGATCTCATAACACAAGGACTGGACCTGGTACCGGCGGTATGGATCTCATGACACAAGGACTGGACCTGGTACCGATGGTATGGATCTCACAACACAAGGACTGGACCTGGTACCGGCGGTATGGATCTCACGACACAAGGACTGGACCTCTTACCGGCGGTATGGATCTCACAACACAAGGCCTGGACCTCTTACCGACGGTATGGATCTCACAACACAAGGACTGGACCTGGTACCAGCGGTATGGATCGCACAACACAAGGCCTGGACCTGGTACCGGCGGTATGGATCTGACAACACAAGGACTGGACCTCATACTGGCGGTATGGATCTCATAACACAAGGACTGGACCTCTTGCCGACGGTATGGATCTCACGACACAAGGACTGGACCTGGTACCGGCGGTATGGACCTCACAACACAAGGACTGGACCTCATACTGGCGGTATGGACCTCACAACACAAGGCTTGGACCTGGTACCGGTGGTATGGATCTCAAAACACAAGGCCTGGACCTGGTACTGGTGGTATGGCTCTGACAACACAAGGACTGGACCTGGTACCGGTGGTATGGATCTCATAACACAAGGACTGGACCTCTTACCGACGGTAGGGATCTCACGACACAAGGACTGGACCTGGTACCGGCGGTATGGATCTCACGACACAAGGCCTGGACCTGGAACCGGCGGTATGGATCTCATAGCACAAGGACTGGACCTGGTACCGGTGGTATGGATCTCATAACACAAGGCCTGGTCCTGGTACCGGCGGTATGGATCACACGACACAAGGCCTGGACCTGGTACCGGTGGTATGGATCTCATAACACAAGGACTGGACCTGGTACCGGCGGTATGGATCTCATAACACAAGGACTGAACCTCTTACCGGCGGTATGGATCTCATAACACAAGGACTGGACCTGGTACCGGCGGCATGGATCTCATAACACAAGGACTGGACCTCTTACCGGCGGTATGGATCTCATAACACAAGGACTGGACCTGGTACCGGCGGCATGGATCTCATAACACAAGGACTGGACCTGGTACCGGCGGTATGGATCTCATAACACAAGGACTGGACCTGGTACCGGCGGTATGGATCTCATAACACAAGGACTGGACCTGGTACCGACGGTATGGATCTCATAACACAAGGACTGGACCTGGTACCGGCGGTATGGATCTCATAACACAAGGACTGGACCTGGTACCGGCGGTATGGATCTCATAACACAAGGACTGGACCTGGTACCGGCGGTATGGATCTCATAACACAAGGACTGGACCTGGTACCGGTGGTATGGATCTCACGACACAAGGACTGGACCTCTTACCGGCGGTATGGATCTCACGACACAAGGACTGAACCTCTTACCGGCGGTATGGATCTCATAACACAAGGACTGGGCCTGGTACCGGCGGTATGGATCTCATAACACAAGGACCGGACCTGGTACCGGCGGTATGGATCTCATAACACAAGGACTGGACCTGGTACCGGCGGTATGGATCTCACGACACAAGGACTGGACCTGGTACCGGCGGTATGGATCTCATAACACAAGGACTGGGCCTGGTACCGGCGGTATGGATCTCATAACACAAGGACTGGACCTGGTACCGGTGGTATGGATCTCACGACACAAGGCCTGGACCTGGTACCGGTGGTATGGATCTCATAACACAAGGACTGGACCTCTTACCGGCGGTATGGATCTCACAACACAAGGCCTGGACCTGGTACCGGTGGTATGGATATCATAACACAAGGACTGGACCTGGTACCGGTGGTATGGATCTCATAACACAAGGACTGGACCTCTTACCGGCGGTATGGATCTCACAACACAAGGCCTGGACCTCATACTGGCGGTATGGATCTCACGACACAAGGACTGGACCTGGTACCGGCGGTATGGATCTCACGACACAAGGACTGGACCTCTTACCGGCGGTATGGATCTCATAACACAAGGACTGGGCCTGGTACCGGCGGTATGGATCTCACGACACAAGGACTGGACCTGGTACCGGCGGTATGGATCTCATAACACAAGGACTGGACCTGGTACCGCGGTATGGATCTCATAACACAAGGACTGAACCTCTTACCGATGGTATGGATCTCATAACACAAGGACTGGACCTCTTACCGACAGTATGGATCTCATAACACAAGGACTAGACCTCTTACTGATGGTATGGATCTCACGACACAAGGACTGGGCCTGGTACCGGCGGTATGGATCTCATAACACAAGGACTGGACCTGGTACCGGCGGTATGGATCTCACGACACAAGGACTGGACCTCTTACCGGCGGTATGGATCTCATAACACAAGGACTGGGCCTGGTACCGGCGGTATGGATCTCATGACACAAGGACTGGACCTGGTACCGGCGGTATGGATCTCATAACACAAGGACTGGACCTGGTACCGGCGGTATGGATCTCATAACACAAGGACTGGACCTCTTACCGGCGGTGTGGATCTCATAACACAAAGCCTGGACCTGGTACCGGCAGTATGGATCTCACAACACAAGGACTGGACCTGGTACCGGCGGTATGGATCTCACGACACAAGGACTGGACCTGGTACCGGCGGTATGGATCTCACGACACAAGGACTGGACCTCTTACCGGCGGTATGGATCTCATAACACAAGGACTGGACCTCTTACCGGCGGTATGGATCTCACAACACAAGGACTGGACCTCTTACCGGCGGTATGGATCTCATAACACAAGGACTGGACCTGGTACCGGCGGTATGGATCTCACGACACAAGGACTGGACCTGGTACCGGCGGTATGGATCTCACGACACAATGACTGGACCTCTTACCGGCGGTATGGATCTCACAACACAAGGACTGGACCTGGTACCGGCAGTATGGATCTCACAACACAAGGACTGGACCTGGTACCGGCGGTATGGATCTCATAACACAAGGCCTGGACCTGGTACCGGCGGTATGGATCTCACGACACAAGGACTGGACCTCTTACCGGCGGTATGGATCTCATAACACAAGGACTGGACCTCTTACCGGCGGTATGGATCTCACAACACAAGGACTGGACCTGGTACCGGCGGTATGGATCTCATGACACAAGGACTGGACCTGGTACCGGCAGTATGGATCTCATAACACAAGGACTGGACCTGGTACCGGCGGTATGGATCTCACGACACAAGGACTGGACCTGGTACCGGCGGTATGGATCTCATAACACAAGGACTGGACCTGGTACCGGTGGTATGGATCTCATAACACAAGGACTGGACCTGGTACCGGTGGTATGGATCTCACGACACAAGGACTGGACACAATCTTTGTAGTTTTCATAGAAGATTTTATTACAGTGATTGGACGATATCGGACACGAGTCATAAGAAAAGTCTATCTGTAGAAACGAGGAGACAGATTCACTACAAAATATTGCATTGTACGTAGAAAGTCACAAACCCTGAACCCAAAGATCTTTGGATTAGAAGTATTAGGTATATATCTGACCGCTGACCTCATTATGGAGCCCCGCCCCCACACCGGGTACCACCAGACCGCACTACAAACACGGGCAGAACACTGCCCACAGCAACCAATCAGAAGCCTGATGAGGGAGAGATGAGGATGAAGGACTCCAATCACAGCTCACTGACAAGAGAGGGGAGGCGGGCACTGTCAGAGACTGGCCCCTCCCACAAGGCAGAGAACCCCCCCCCCCCCCAATATCTGAAGAAGAAAAAAAACAACCCCCCACCCAGACTGCAGTCTTTGTTCTTCAAATGGAATGATCTCCCCCTGGAAGTTCTGGACCTCCAGACAAAACCTGCAATTACAGAACTCGCCACCTGCTGGTGAAGTCTGGTATTGCAGAGCGACCACACAGTATAATGGCTCCTGGTTAGGAACTAGTACATTTCCCTGACCAAGCAAAGCCAGCGGCAGCGGGATGGAGGGGCTCTATGTGCTTTTGGAGATAAGGGCCCCTCTAGGTAGACATTGGGGGCCCCCAATATAAATAGCTATTATGTGTGAGTGCCCCTTCAGTAAAAACTGGTCTTATCACCCCACCGCAGACAATCACATTCAATCTATCACTGTCCTTCACTTTCTAGCACAGACTTCAATGTGATTGGCTGCTGAAGGGCAATGCAGACAGTCCTTGTTGGGAAACATTTTGATAAAAGATATAGACCTCAGTCCACACAATATAGAAGACTGGAGTCCTCAAGGGTTGGAGGTTATTACCCCCCCCCCCCTGTATCCTAACACCAGGGAGGGAAAGTATTGGGTTAGGGGCTCCAGAATTATCACTTTACATATTTACATTCATCCTGTGACAACCCCCCTCCCCCTGAGGGCCCCGCTAAAGTAGAGGCCTCCCCCGAGGGCCCCGCTAAAGTAGAGGTCCGCCCTCCCCCCAAGGGCCTCCGCTAAAGTAGAGGTCCCCCCCAGGGCCCCGCTAAAGTAGAGGTCCCCCCCCGAGGGCCTCCGCTAAAGTAGAGGTCCCCCCCCTGAGGGCCTCCGCTAAAGTAGAGGTCCCCCCCAGGGCCCCGCTAAAGTAGAGGTCCCCCCCCGAGGGCCCTGCTAAAGTAGAGGTCCCCCCCCAGGGCCCCGCTAAAGTAGAGGCCCCATATTCCCACTATAGTGTTTTCCTACCAAATAGCTCCACCTGGCAGAGGCCAGGTAGGACACCTCCATTGTGTGTTGGAGGGGCCCCCTGAACCTGAGATATACGGGGGCCTCATATTTTGCTTCTTCTGATTTGGAGACGACTGATGACACCACTTACTGTAGGGGCCATCACCAAAACCACCCGGTGCATGATGGGAGGGAAGAGGGGGCCTCAGGTAGAGAATGGGGAGTCCATTAGAAATATTGGGGTGATTTTGGGATGGGAGCGACGAGCCCCATAAAGCGGAATGACGGAGACGGGTGGCTGAGCCGTCTCTTAGCCTGCGGCTTATTCTATAGATGGGCTGGAAAGTCGAGTCGCCATCCTATGGGGGGGGGGGCCATTGAGAAAAAAGGGAAAAATAATCACCTTTGCTCCGATTTTCAGGAGGAAAGTTACGAATAAAACAACAGCAAAAAAGATCCATTAGGGTTGGGGGTTAGGATTAGAAGGTTAAGGCTGGGGGTAGTGGCCGGGATTAGGAGGGGTTGGGGTTAGGGTTGGCACCACTTACTGTAGGGGCCAGTAAGCATCACCAAAACAACCCAGGGCATGATGGGAGGGAAGAGGGGGCTTCAGGTATAGAAGACATCAGAGCACCAATATACATTATGAAAGAATGTCAACAGGTTAGGGGGTTAGGCTTAGGGCGTTATGGTTAAAAGGTTAGGGTTGGTTGTTAGGGGGTTAGGGTTGGTGGTTAGGGTTTGTTGTTAGGGGGTTAGGGTTGGTGGTTAGGGTTGGTTGTTAGGGGATTAGGGTTGGTGGTTGGGGGGTTAGGGTTGGTGGTTAGGGTTGGTGGTTGGGGGGTTAGGGTTGGTGGTTAGGGTTGGTTGTTAGGGGGTTAGGGTTGGTGGTTAGGGTTGGTGGTTAGGGTTGGGGGTTGAGATTAGAAGGTTAGGGCTGGGGGTAGTGGTTAGGATTAGGGGGTTAGAAGTTAGGGTTGGGGGTTAGGGTTGGTTGTTAGGGGGTTAGGGTTGGTGGTTAGGGTTGGTGGTTAGGGTTAGTTGTTAGGTGGTTAGGGTTTGTTGTTAGGGGGTTAGGGTTGGTGGTTAGGGTTGGGGGTTAGGATTAGAAGGTTAGGGCTGGGGGTAGTGGTTAGGATTAGGGGGTTAGGAGTTAGGGTTGGGGGTTAGGGTTGGTTGTTAGGGGGTTAGGGTTGGTGGTTAGGGTTGGTTGTTAGGTGGTTAGGGTTTGTTGTTAGGGGGTTAGGGTTGGTGGTTAGGGTTGGGGGTTAAGATTAGAAGGTTAGGGCTGGGGGTAGTGGTTAGGATTAGGGGTTAGGAGTTAGGGTTGGGGGTTAGGGTTGGTTATTAGGGGGTTAGGGTTGGGGGTTAGGGTTTGTTGTTAGGGGGTTAGGGTTGGTGGTTAGGGTTGGTGGTTGGGGGGGTTAGGGTTGGTGGTTGGGGGGATAAGGGTTGGTGGTTAGGGTTGGTGGTTAGGGTTGGTTGTTAGGTGGTTAGGGTTTGTTGTTAGGGGGTTAGGGTTGGTGGTTAGGGTTGGGGGTTAGGATTAGCAGGTTAGGGCTGTGGGTAGTGGTTAGGATTAGGGGGTTAGGAGTTAGGGTTGCGGGTTAGGGTTGGTTGTTAGGGGGTTAGAGTTAGGTGGTTATGGTTAGGGGGCCAGGATTAGGTAGAAAGGATTATGGGGTAAGGGTTGCGGTGGATAGGGTTGGAGGTTAGGGTTAGAATGTTAGGGTTGAGGGTAGGAGTTAGGATTATGATGTTAGGAGTTAGGGCTAAGGGTTAGTGTTGGGGATTAGGGCTGGTCGTTAGGGGGTAAGGACTGGAGGTAGGGGTTTGGATTTGGAGCTAGGGCTAAGGGTTAGTGTTGGGGATTAGGGTTGGTGGTTAGGGGGTAAGGACTGGAGGTAGGGGTTAGGATTAGGAGTTAGGGCTAAGGGTTAGTGTTGGGGATTAGGGTTGGTGGTTAGGGGGTAAGGACTGGAGGTAGGGGTTTGGATTTGGAGCTAGGGCTAAGGGTTAGTGTTGGGGATTAGGGTTGGTGGTTAGGGGGTAAGGACTGGAGGTAGGGGTTAGGATTAGGAGCTAGGGTTAGAGGGTTAAGGTTGAGGATTAGAGGGTTAGGGTTGGGAGTTAGAGTTGGTGGTTAGGGTTAGAGGTTAGTATTAGCCTCAGGTAGAGAATGGGGAGTCCATCAGAAATATTGGGGTGAATTTGGGATGGGAACGACGAGCCCCATAATGCGGAATGACGGAGGCGGGTGGCTGAGCCGTCTCTTAGCCTGCGGCTTATTCTATAGATGGGCTGGAAAGTCGAGTCGCCATCCTATGGGGGGGGCCATTGATATAAAAGGGCAACATAATCACCTTTGCTCCGATTTGCAGGAGGGAAGTTATGAATAAAACGGCAAAAAGGATTCATTGGTAAAAAATATAAAAAAAATGTCCCCCTTATACCCCAGATTTGGAAGCCCATTTATCCGTTTGTGCGTAGAGGTGCGTTTAGGCAGCTGAATTGTCAACGTGCGTTTCCTGCGTTTCCCAGCCCACTAAAACACAGAAGAAAAACAAGAGCATATCGTATTTTCTAAAACGTAGTGCGGTGGAAAATTTGTGTTCTTTTTGGCGCATTAGAGAGTTGGGCGTCCAATAGAAGTCAATAGTAAGGCTTGAAAATTCATATAGCATGCGTTTTGATGCATTGGCATAGGCCTAGGCAATAACAAGCCATTGTCTTTGGATGTTAACTCAGGGGGTTATGCTTAGGGCATTATGGTTATGATTAGGGTTGGGGGTTAGGGTTGGTTGTTAGGGGGTTAGAGTTAGGTGGTTATGGTTAGGGGGCCAGGATTAGGTAGAAAGGATTGTGGGGTTAGGGTTGGTGGTTAGATTTAGAATGTTAGGGTTGAGGGTAGGGGTTAGGATTATGATGCTAGGAGTTAGGGCTAAGGGTTAGTGTTGGGGATTGGGGTTGGTGGTTAGGTTTAGGGGCTAGGGGGTAAGGGCTGGAGGTAGGGGCTAGTATTAGAAGCTAGGGTTTAGGGGGGTTAGGGTTGGGAGTTAGAGTTGGTGGTTAGGGTTAGAGGTGAGGATAAGAAGGTTAGGATTGGGGGGTAGTGGTTAAGATTAGGGGGTTAGGAGTTTGGGTTGGGGGTTAGGTTTAGGAGTTAGGATTAGGACGTTAGGGGTTAGGATTAAGAAGTCAGAGGTTAGTTTTGAGGGTTAGGGTTGATGGTTAGGCTTGGAGGTTAGGATTAGGAGGTTAGGGTTGGTGGTTAGGCTTGGAGGTTAGGATTAGGAGGTTAGGGTTGGTGGTTAGGCTTGGAGGTTAGGATTAGGAGGTTAGGGTTGGTGGTTAGGCTTGGAGGTTAGGATTAGGAGGTTAGGGTTGGTGGTTAGGCTTGGAGGTTAGGATTATGAGGTTAGGGTTGATGGTTAGGCTTGGAGGTTAGGATTAGGAGGTTAGGGTTGGTGGTTAGGCTTGGAGGTTAGGATTAGGAGGTTAGGGTTGGTGGTTAGGCTTGGAGGTTAGGATTAGGAGGTTAGGGTTGGTGGTTAGGCTTGGAGGTTAGGATTAGGAGGTTAGGGTTGGTGGTTAGGGTTTAGAGCAAGGGTCTAAAACTGTCGGCCCTCCAGCTGTTGTAAACTACAAGTTCCAATATGCCTCTGCCTGTTGTTTGTAACTGTCAGCCTTGCAATGCCTAGTGAGACTTTAGAGACCCCTGGTTTACAGGTTAGGATTAGAAATAGAAGGTTAGGGTTGGGGGGTAGTGTTTAGGATTGGAAGGTTAGGAGTGAGGGTTTGGGGGTTAGGGTTGGGAGTTTGTGAATTAGGGTTAGGGGCCAGTGTTGGGGATCGTAGGGTTCATTGTTAGGGTTAGAAGTTAGGATTAGAAGTGTAGGGTTGGGGGTAGTAGTTAGGATTAGGAGGTTAGGAGTGAGCGTTGAGGGTTATGGTTGGGAGATTGGGAGATAGGGTTAGGGGGTTAGTGTTGAGGGTTATGGTTGGTGGTTAGGCTTAGGAGGTTAGGGTTGGAAGTTAGGATTAGAAGGATAAGGCTTCGGGTTAGGATTAGGAGATTAGAGTTGAAGGTTAGGAATGAAGGTTGTGGGGTATGGGTTAGGATCAGAGGTGAGGATTAGGAGGTTAGGATTGGACGTTGAGGGTTAGGGTTGGGAGGTGGGGTTAGTGTTGAGGGTTAGGGTTGGGAGATGGGGTTAGTGTTGTGGGTTCAGGGTTAGGATCAGAGGTGAGGATTTGGAGGTTAGGATTGGACGTTGAGGGGTAGGGTTGGGAGATGGGGTTTGTGTTGAGGGTTAGGGTTGGGAGATGGGTTTAGTGTTGAGGGTTAGGGTTGGGATCAGAGGTGAGGATTAGGAGGTTAGGATTGGGCGTTGAGGGTTAGGGTTGGGAGATGGGGTTTGTGTTGAGGGTCAGGGTTGGGAGATGGGGTTTGTGTTGAGGGTCAGGGTTGGGAGGTGGGGTTAGTGTTGAGGGTTAGGGTTGGGAGATGGGGTTCGTGTTGAGGGTTAGGGTTGTGAGATGGGGTTAGTGTTGAGGGTCAGGGTTGTGAGATGGGGTTAGTGTTGAGGGTTAGGGTTGGGAGATGGGGTTAGTGTTGAGGGTTAGGGTTGGGAGATGGGGTTCGTGTTGAGGGTTAGGGTTGGGAGATGGGGTTAGTGTTGAGGGTTAGGGTTGGGAGATGGGGTTAGTGTTGAGGGTTAGGGTTGGGAGATGGGGTTAGTGTTGAGGGTTAGGGTTGGGAGATGGGGTTACTGTTGAGGGTTAGGGTTGGGAGATGGGGCTACTGTTGAGGGTTAGGGTTGGGAGATGGGGTTAGTGTTGAGGGTTAGGGTTGGGAGATGGGGTTAGTGTTGAGGGTTAGGGTTGGGAGATGGGGTTAGTGTTGAGGGTTAGGGTTGGGAGATGGGGTTAGTGTTGAGGGTTAGGGTTGGGAGGTGGGGTTTGTGTTGAGGGTTAGGGTTGGGAGGTGGGGTTAGTGTTGAGGGTTAGGGTTGGGAGATGGGGTTAGTGTTGAGGGTTAGGGTTGGGAGATGGGGTTACTGTTGAGGGGTAGGGTTGGGAGATGGGGTTAGTGTTGAGGGTTAGGGTTGGGAGATGGGGTTAGCGTTGGGGGTTAGGGTTGGGAGATGGGGTTAGCGTTGAGGGTTAGGGTTGGGAGATGGGGTTAGTGTTGAGGGTTAGGGTTGGGAGATGGGGTTCGTGTTGAGGGTTAGGGTTGGGAGATGGGGTTTGTGTTGAGGGTTAGAGTTGGGAGATGGGGGTTAGTGTTGAGGGTCAGGGTTGGGAGATGGGGGTTAGTGTTGAGGGTTAGGGTTGGGAGGTGGGGTTAGTGTTGAGGGTTAGGGTTGGGAGGTGGGGTTAGTGTTGAGGGTTAGGGTTTGGGAGATGGGGTTTGTGTTGAGGGTCAGGGTTGGGAGGTGGGCTTAGTGTTGAGGGTTAGGGTTGGGAGGTGGGGTTAGTGTTGAGGGTTAGGGTTGGGAGATGGGGTTTGTGTTGAGGGTCAGGGTTGGGAGATGGGGGTTAGTGTTGAGGGTCAGGGTTGGGAGATGTGGTTTGTGTTGAGGGTTAGGGTTGGGAGATGGGGTTTGTGTTGAGGGTCAGGGTTGGGAGATGGGGGTTAGTGTTGAGGGTCAGGGTTGGGAGATGTGGTTTGTGTTGAGGGTTAGGGTTGGGAGATGGGGTTAGCGTTGAGGGTTAGGGTTGGGAGATGGGGTTAGTGTTGAGGGTTAGTGTTGGGAGATGGGGTTAGTGTTGAGGGTTAGGTTTGGGAGATGGGGTTAGTGTTGAGGGTTAGGGTTGGGAGATGGGGTTAGCGTTGAGGGTTAGGGTTGGGAGATGGGGTTTGTGTTGAGGGTTAGGGTTGGGAGGTGGGGTTAGTGTTGAGGGTTAGAGTTGGGAGATGGGGGTTAGTGTTGAGGGTCAGGGTTGGGAGATGGGGGTTAGTGTTGAGGGTTAGGGTTGGGAGATGGGGTTAGTGTTGAGGGTTAGCGTTGGGAGATGGGGTTTGTGTTGAGGGTCAGGGTTGGGAGATGGGGTTAGTGTTGAGGGTTAGGGTTGGGAGGTGGGGTTAGTGTTGAGGGTTAGGGTTGGGAGGTGGGGTTAGTGTTGAGGGTTAGGGTTGGGAGGTGGGGTTACTGTTGAGGGTTAGGGTTGGGAGATGGGGGTTAGTGTTGAGGGTTAGGGTTGGGAGATGGGGTTTGTGTTGAGGGTCAGGGTTGGGAGGTGGGCTTAGTGTTGAGGGTTAGGGTTGGGAGGTGGGGTTAGTGTTGAGGGTTAGGGTTGGGAGATGGGGTTTGTGTTGAGGGTCAGGGTTGGGAGATGGGGGTTAGTGTTGAGGGTCAGGGTTGGGAGATGTGGTTTGTGTTGAGGGTTAGGGTTAGGAGATGGGGGTTAGTGTTGAGGGTCAGGGTTGGGAGATGGGGGTTAGTGTTGAGGGTTAGGGTTGGGAGATGGGGTTAGTGTTGAGGGTTAGGGTTGGGAGATGTGGTTTGTGTTGAGGGTTAGGGTTGGGAGATGGGGGTTAGTGTTGAGGGTCAGGGTTGGGAGATGGGGGTTAGTGTTGAGGGTTAGGGTTGGGAGATGGGGTTTGTGTTGAGGGTTAGGGTTGGGAGGTGGGGTTAGTGTTGAGGGTTAGCGTTGGGAGATGGGGTTTGTGTTGAGGGTCAGGGTTGGGAGATGGGGTTAGTGTTGAGGGTTAGGGTTGGGAGGTGGGGTTAGTGTTGAGGGTTAGGGTTGGGAGGTGGGGTTAGTGTTGAGGGTTAGGGTTGGGAGATGGGGTTAGTGTTGAGGGTTAGGGTTGGGAGATGGGGTTAGTGTTGAGGGTTAGGGTTGGGAGATGGGTTTAGTGTTGAGGGTTAGGGTTGGGATCAGAGGTGAGGATTAGGAGGTTAGGATTGGGCGTTGAGGGTTAGGGTTGGGAGATGGGGTTTGTGTTGAGGGTCAGGGTTGGGAGATGGGGTTTGTGTTGAGGGTCAGGGTTGGGAGGTGGGGTTAGTGTTGAGGGTTAGAGTTGGGAGATGGGGTTCGTGTTGAGGGTTAGGGTTGTGAGATGGGGTTAGTGTTGAGGGTCAGGGTTGTGAGATGGGGTTAGTGTTGAGGGTTAGGGTTGGGAGATGGGGTTAGTGTTGAGGGTTAGGGTTGGGAGATGGGGTTCGTGTTGAGGGTTAGGGTTGGGAGATGGGGTTAGTGTTGAGGGTTAGGGTTGGGAGATGGGGTTAGTGTTGAGGGTTAGGGTTGGGAGATGGGGTTACTGTTGAGGGTTAGGGTTGGGAGATGGGGCTACTGTTGAGGGTTAGGGTTGGGAGATGGGGTTAGTGTTGAGGGTTAGGGTTGGGAGATGGGGTTAGTGTTGAGGGTTAGGGTTGGGAGATGGGGTTAGTGTTGAGGGTTAGGGTTGGGAGGTGGGGTTTGTGTTGAGGGTTAGGGTTGGGAGGTGGGGTTAGTGTTGAGGGTTAGGGTTGGGAGATGGGGTTAGTGTTGAGGGTTAGGGTTGGGAGATGGGGTTACTGTTGAGGGGTAGGGTTGGGAGATGGGGTTAGTGTTGAGGGTTAGGGTTGGGAGATGGGGTTAGCGTTGGGGGTTAGGGTTGGGAGATGGGGTTAGCGTTGAGGGTTAGGGTTGGGAGATGGGGTTAGTGTTGAGGGTTAGGGTTGGGAGATGGGGTTCGTGTTGAGGGTTAGGGTTGGGAGATGGGGTTTGTGTTGAGGGTTAGAGTTGGGAGATGGGGGTTAGTGTTGAGGGTCAGGGTTGGGAGATGGGGGTTAGTGTTGAGGGTTAGGGTTGGGAGGTGGGGTTAGTGTTGAGGGTTAGGGTTGGGAGGTGGGGTTAGTGTTGAGGGTTAGGGTTGGGAGGTGGGCTTAGTGTTGAGGGTTAGGGTTGGGAGATGGGGTTTGTGTTGAGGGTCAGGGTTGGGAGGTGGGCTTAGTGTTGAGGGTTAGGGTTGGGAGGTGGGGTTAGTGTTGAGGGTTAGGGTTGGGAGATGGGGTTTGTGTTGAGGGTCAGGGTTGGGAGATGGGGGTTAGTGTTGAGGGTCAGGGTTGGGAGATGTGGTTTGTGTTGAGGGTTAGGGTTGGGAGATGGGGTTTGTGTTGAGGGTTAGAGTTGGGAGATGGGGGTTAGTGTTGAGGGTCAGGGTTGGGAGATGGGGGTTAGTGTTGAGGGTTAGGGTTGGGAGATGGGGTTAGTGTTGAGGGTTAGCGTTGGGAGATGGGGTTTGTGTTGAGGGTCAGGGTTGGGAGATGGGGTTAGTGTTGAGGGTTAGGGTTGGGAGGTGGGGTTAGTGTTGAGGGTTAGGGTTGGGAGGTGGGGTTAGTGTTGAGGGTTAGGGTTGGGAGGTGGGGTTACTGTTGAGGGTTAGGGTTGGGAGATGGGGGTTAGTGTTGAGGGTTAGGGTTGGGAGATGGGGTTTGTGTTGAGGGTCAGGGTTGGGAGGTGGGCTTAGTGTTGAGGGTCAGGGTTGGGAGGTGGGGTTAGTGTTGAGGGTTAGGGTTGGGAGATGGGGTTTGTGTTGAGGGTCAGGGTTGGGAGATGGGGGTTAGTGTTGAGGGTCAGGGTTGGGAGATGTGGTTTGTGTTGAGGGTTAGGGTTAGGAGATGGGGGTTAGTGTTGAGGGTCAGGGTTGGGAGATGGGGGTTAGTGTTGAGGGTTAGGGTTGGGAGATGTGGTTTGTGTTGAGGGTTAGGGTTGGGAGATGGGGGTTAGTGTTGAGGGTCAGGGTTGGGAGATGGGGGTTAGTGTTGAGGGTTAGGGTTGGGAGATGGGGTTTGTGTTGAGGGTTAGGGTTGGGAGATGGGGTTAGTGTTGAGGGTTAGGGTTGGGAGGTGGGGTTAGTGTTGAGGGTTAGGGTTGGGAGGTGGGGTTAGTGTTGAGGGTTAGGGTTGGGAGATGGGGTTAGTGTTGAGGGTTAGGGTTGGGAGATGGGGTTAGTGTTGAGGGTTAGGGTTGGGAGATGGGGTTAGTGTTGAGGGTTAGGGTTGGGAGGTGGGCTTAGTGTTGAGGGTTAGGGTTGGGAGGTGGGCTTAGTGTTGAGGGTTAGGGTTGGGAGGTGGGCTTAGTGTTGAGGGTTAGGGTTGGGAGATGGGGTTAGTGTTGAGGGTTAGGGTTGGGAGATGGGGTTAGTGTTGAGGGTTAGGGTTGGGAGGTGGGGTTAGTGTTGAGGGTTAGGGTTGGGAGATGGGGTTAGTGTTGAGGGTTAGGGTTGGGAGATGGGGTTAGTGTTGAGGGTTAGGGTTAGGAGATGGGGTTTGTGTTGAGGGTTAGGGTTGGGAGATGGGGTTAGTGTTGAGGGTTAGCGTTGGGAGATGGGGTTTGTTTTGAGGGTCAGGGTTGGGAGGTGGGGTTAGTGTTGAGGGTTAGGGTTGGGAGGTGGGGTTAGTGTTGAGGGTTAGGGTTGGGAGATGGGGTTTGTGTTGAGGGTTAGGGTTGGGAGGTGGGGTTAGTGTTGAGGGTTAGCGTTGGGAGATGGGGTTTGTGTTGAGGGTCAGGGTTGGGAGATGGGGTTAGTGTTGAGGGTTAGGGTTGGGAGGTGGGGTTAGTGTTGAGGGTTAGGGTTGGGAGGTGGGGTTAGTGTTGAGGGTTAGGGTTGGGAGATGGGGTTAGTGTTGAGGGTTAGGGTTGGGAGATGGAGTTAGTGTTGAGGGTTAGGGTTGGGAGATGGGGTTAGTGTTGAGGGTTAGGGTTGGGAGGTGGGCTTAGTGTTGAGGGTTAGGGTTGGGAGGTGGGCCTAGTGTTGACGGTTAGGGTTGGGAGGTGGGGTTAGTGTTGAGGGTTAGGGTTGGGAGATGGGGTTTGTGTTGAGGGTCAGGGTTGGGAGGTGGGCTTAGTGTTGAGGGTTAGGGTTGGGAGGTGGGGTTAGTGTTGAGGGTTAGGGTTGGGAGATGTGGTTTGTGTTGAGGGTTAGGGTTGGGAGATGGGGTTTAGTGTTGAGGGTTAGGGTTGGGAGATGGGGTTTGTGTTGAGGGTTAGGGTTGGGAGGTGGGGTTAGTGTTGAGGGTTAGCGTTGGGAGATGGGGTTTGTGTTGAGGGTCAGGGTTGGGAGATGGGGTTAGTGTTGAGGGTTAGGGTTGGGAGGTGGGGTTAGTGTTGAGGGTTAGGGTTGGGAGGTGGGGTTAGTGTTGAGGGTTAGGGTTGGGAGATGGGGTTAGTGTTGAGGGTTAGGGTTGGGAGGTGGGCTTAGTGTTGAGGGTTAGGGTTGGGAGGTGGGCTTAGTGTTGAGGGTTAGGGTTGGGAGATGGGGTTAGTGTTGAGGGTTAGGGTTGGGAGATGGGGTTAGTGTTGAGGGTTAGGGTTGGGAGGTGGGGTTAGTGTTGAGGGTTAGGGTTGGGAGATGGGGTTAGTGTTGAGGGTTAGGGTTGGGAGATGGGGTTAGTGTTGAGGGTTAGGGTTAGGAGATGGGGTTAGTGTTGAGGGTTAGGGTTGGGAGATGGGGTTAGTGTTGAGGGTTAGGGTTGGGAGATGGGGTTTGTGTTGAGGGTTAGGGTTGGGAGATGGGGTTTGTGTTGAGGGTTAGAGTTGGGAGATGGGGGTTAGTGTTGAGGGTCAGGGTTGGGAGATGGGGGTTAGTGTTGAGGGTTAGGGTTGGGAGATGGGGTTAGTGTTGAGGGTTAGGGTTGGGAGGTGGGGTTAGCGTTGAGCGTTAGGGTTGGGAGATGGGGTTAGTGTTGAGGGTTCAGGTTTGGGAGATGGGGTTAGTGTTGAGGGTTAGGGTTGGGAGATGGGGTTAGTGTTGAGGGTTAGGGTTGGGAGGTGGGGTTAGTGTTGAAGGTTAGGGTTGGGAGATGGGGTTAGCGTTGAGGGTTAGGGTTGGGGGATGGGGTTAGTGTTGAGGGTTAGGGTTGTGAGATGGGGTTAGTGTTGAGGGTTAGGGTTGGGAGATGGGGTTAGTGTTGAGGGTTAGGGTTGGGAGATGGGGGTTAGTGTTGAGGGTTAGGGTTGGGAGATGGGGGTTAGTGTTGAGGGTTAGGGTTGGGAGGTGGGCTTAGTGTTGAGGGTTAGGGTTGGGAGATGGGGTTAGTGTTGAGGGTTAGGGTTGGGAGATGGGGGTTAGTGTTGAGGGTTAGGGTTGGGAGATGGGGTTAGTGTTGAGTGTTAGGGTTGGGAGATGGGGTTAGTGTTGAGGGTTAGTGTTGGGAGATGGGGTTAGTGTTGAGGGTTAGGGTTGGGAGATGGGGTTAGTGTTGAGGGTTAGGGTTGGGAGATGGGGTTAGTGTTGAGGGTTAGGGTTGGGAGATGGGGTTAGTGTTGAGGGTTAGTGTTGGGAGATGGGGTTAGTGTTGAGGGTTAGGGTTGGGAGATGGGGTTAGTGTTGAGGGTTAGGGTTGGGAGATGGGGTTAGTGTTGAGGGTTAGGGTTGGGAGATGGGGTTAGCGTTGGGGGTTAGGGTTGGGAGATGGGGTTAGTGTTGAGGGTTAGGGTTGGGAGATGGGGTTAGCGTTGAGGGTTAGGGTTGGGAGATGGGGTTTTTGTTGAGGGTTAGGGTTGGGAGATGGGGTTAGTGTTGAGGGTTAGGGTTGGGAGGTGGGGTTAGTGTTGAGGGTTAGGGTTGGGAGGTGGGGTTAGTGTTGAGGGTTAGGGTTGGGAGGTGGGGTTTGTGTTGAGGGTTAGGGTTGGGAGGTGGAGTTAGTGTTGAGGGTTAGGGTTGTGAGATGGGGTTAGTGTTGAGGGTTAGGGTTGGGAGATGGGGTTAGTGTTGAGGGTTAGGGTTGGGAGATGGGGTTAGTGTTGAGGGTTAGGGTTGGGAGATGGGGTTAGTGTTGAGGGTTAGTGTTGGGAGATGGGGTTAGTGTTGAGGGTTAGGATCAGAGGTGAGGATTAGGAGGTTAGGATCGGGCGTTAGGGAACACTCTGAGATAAATGAACCATTGAAATGGAAGGAGACTTCTGGACATTGGTTGATATCGGGGGAGGGGGAGTGAAAAGACTCCCAGAGGAACTCTATAAATATCTGAACGATGGTTCCCACCATGGACAGAGCCGAGACCCCCAGACTCCGTATTTCCCTAGAATTAGAAATGACCCCCCCCCCCCAATATTTCAGTTTTTTCCTATTACCATCCTAGCCCCCTGTATCTACCTGAGGCTGCACTTCACCCTAACTACTGGTGTCTCGGGGCGGCTGACCAATGCTGTGGGGGGTCCCCTCAGTGACCAATGTTGTGGAGGGGGTCCCGCAGTGACCAATCTTGTGGGGGGGCCCCGCAGTGACCAATGTTGTGGGGGGTCCCCTCAGTGACCAATGTTGTGGAGGGGGTCCCCTCAGTGACCAATGTTGTGGAGGGGGTCCCCTCAGTGACCAATGTTGTGGAGGGGGTCCCGCAGTGACCAATGTTGTGGGGAGGGGCCCGCAGTGACAATCTTTTGGGGGGGCCCCGCAGTGACCAATGTTGAGGAGGGGCCCCGCAGTGACCAATGTTGAGGAGGGGCCCCGCACTGACCAATATTGTGGAGGGGGTCCCTGCTGTGACCAATCTTGTGGAGGGGGTCCCCGCAGTGACCAATCTTGTGGGGGGGCCCCGCAGTTACCAATCTTGTGGGGAGGGGCCCCGCAGTGACCAATCTTTTGGGGGGGCCCCGCAGTGACCAATGTTGAGGAGGGGCCCCGCAGTGACCAATGTTGTGGAGGGTCCCCGCAGTGACCAATGTTGTGGAGGGTCCCCGCAGTGACCAATGTTGTGGAGGGGGTCCCCGCACTGACCAATCTTTTGGGGGGGCCCTGCAGTGACCAATGTTGAGGAGGGGCCCCGCAGTGACCAATGTTGTGGAGGGGCCCCGCGGTGACCAATCTTTTGGGGGGCCCTGCAGTGACCAATGTTGTGGAGGGGCCCCGCAGTGACCAATCTTGTGGAGGGGCCCCGCAGTGACCAATCTTGTGGAGGGGGTCCCCGCAGTGACCAATCTTTTGGGGGGTCCCCGCAGTGACCAATCTTGTGGAGGGGGTCCCCTCAGTGACCAATCTTGTCGGGGGGGGGTCCCCGTAGCGGGTAAGACACATATACAATGGATTCTATATAGTCATGTTATACACACAGTGCCCACCGGGTGTCACTGTTACTCTACACAGACAACACGCACGCGCCCGCCACGAGGGCGTCTACACGTCTACCACACACAGGGCGCCACCTTTTGGTCATACCACCTAGAAATAAAGCACGTGGTTCTCTAGAGCTACTCACTGACACGTCTCTGGGGCCCCTCTACCACAGAGAGACCCCCCCAGAGCTAAACGGGCCCTATCCTGCGATTGGGGGCCACAGTCTGTCCTTTCATGCTGCGGTCCGTCACGTGACCGCTAGACGTCCAGCACGTGGTTGAGGTAGGAGATGTAGCAGATGGCCAGGCGCAGGATCTCGATCTTGGAGAGTTTCTTGTCCGGCGGCAGGGTGGGCAGCAGGCGCCGCAGCTCGGCGAACGCCACGTTGAAGGCCTCCACGCGGATTCGCTCTCTGGTGGCGTGAGCGCAGCGGTACTTGGCGGTGGCCCGCCTCCTGCGTCTCTTCTCTTCGCGGCTGAGCTGCGGGGGGAGGCACGGCGCCTGGCGCTCGCTGCCCTCCGTTTCCGACACGCTGCCCCCCTTCACCTCGCTGACCGCCGAGTCCGATTCGGAATTCGCCGACAGCTGGTCGGAATCCATCGCCTCGGGGCGGAGCATCATCCTGGCAGCGGGGGCGGGGCTAGAGGGCGACAGAAAAGAGACAATCAGAGAAAATGATCAGAGACTGCGGACATAATACGATCAGAGACTGCGGACATAATACAGGAGGTGATCAGAGACTGCGGACACAGTACAGGAGGTGATCAGAGACTGCGGACACAGTACAGGAGGTGATCAGAGACTGCGGACATAATACAGGAGATGATCAGAGACTGCGGACATAATACATGAGGCGATCAGAGACTGCGGACATAATACAGGAGGCAATCAGAGACTGCGGACATAATACATGAGGCGATCAGAGACTGCGGACATAATACAGGAGGCAATCAGAGACTGCGGACATAATACATGAGATGATCAGAGACTGCAGACATAATACAGGAGATGATCAGAGACTGCAGACACAGTACAGGAGATGATCAGAGACTGCAGACATAATACATGAGGCGATCAGAGACTGCGGACATAGTACAGGAGATGATCAGAGACTGCAGACATAGTACAGGAGATGATCAGAGACTGCAGACATAATACAGGAGATGATCAGAGACTGCAGACATGATACAGGAGATGATCAGAGACTGCAGACATAGTACAGGAGATGGTGAGAGACTGCAGACATAATACAGGAGATGATCAGAGACTGCAGACATAATACAGGAGATGATCAGAGACTGCAGACATAGTACAGGAGATGGTCAGAGACTGCAGACATAGTACAGGAGATGGTCAGAGACTGCAGACATAGTACAGGAGATGGTCAGAGACTGCAGACATAGTACAGGAGATGGTCAGAGACTGCAGACATAGTACAGGAGATGATCAGAGACTGCAGACACAGTACAGGAGATGATCAGAGACTGCAGACACAGTACAGGAGATGATCAGAGACTGCAGACACAGTACAGGAGATGATCAGAGACTGCGGACATAATACAGGAGATGATCAGAGACTGCGGACATAATACAGGAGATGATCAGAGACTGCGGACATAATACAGGAGATGATCAGAGACTGCAGACACAGTACAGGAGATGATCAGAGACTGCAGACTTAATACAGGAGGCGATCAGAGACTGCGGACATGATACAGGAGATGATCAGAGACTGCAGACATAGTACAGGAGATGATCAGAGACTGCAGACATAATACAGGAGATGGTCAGAGACTGCAGACATAGTACAGGAGATGGTCAGAGACTGCAGACATAATACAGGAGATGATCAGAGACTGCAGACATAGTACAGGAGATGGTCAGAGACTGCAGACATAGTACAGGAGATGATCAGAGACTGCAGACATAATACAGGAGATGGTCAGAGACTGCAGACATAATACAGGAGATGATCAGAGACTGCAGACATAGTACAGGAGATGATCAGAGACTGCAGACATAATACAGGAGATGGTCAGAGACTGCAGACATAATACAGGAGATGATCAGAGACTGCAGACATAGTACAGGAGATGGTCAGAGACTGCAGACATAATACAGGAGATGATCAGAGACTGCAGACACAGTACAGGAGATGATCAGAGACTGCAGACATAGTACAGGAGATGATCAGAGACTGCAGACATAGTACAGGAGATGATCAGAGACTGCAGACATAGTACAGGAGATGATCAGAGACTGCAGACATAATACAGGAGACGGTCAGAGACTGCAGACATAATACAGGAGATGATCAGAGACTGCAGACACAGTACAGGAGATGGTCAGAGACTGCAGACATGATACAGGAGATGGTCAGAGACTGCAGACATAATACAGGAGATGATCAGAGACTGCAGACATAATACAGGAGATGATCAGAGACTGCAGACATAGTACAGGAGATGATCAGAGACTGCAGACATAATACAGGAGACGGTCAGAGACTGCAGACATAATACAGGAGATGATCAGAGACTGCAGACATAGTAAAGGAGATGATCAGAGACTGCAGACATAATACAGGAAATGGTCAGAGACTGCAGACATAGTACAGGAGATGGCCAGAGACTGCAGACATAATACAGGAGATGATCAGAGACTGCAGACATAGTACAGGAGATGGTCAGAGACTGCAGACATGATACAGGAGATGATCAGAGACTGCAGACATTATACAGGAGATGATCAGAGACTGCAGACATAATACAGGAGATGATCAGAGACTGCAGACATAATACAGGAGATGATCAGAGACTGCAGACATAGTACAGGAGATGATCAGAGACTGCAGACATAGTACAGGAGATGGTCAGAGACTGCAGACATGATACAGGAGATGATCAGAGACTGCAGACATAGTACAGGAGATGATCAGAGACTGCAGACATAGTACAGGAGATGATCAGAGACTGCAGACATAGTACAGGAGATGATCAGAGACTGCAGACATAGTACAGGAGATGATCAGAGACCGCAGACATAGTACAGGAGATGATCAGAGACTGCAGACATAGTACAGGAGATGATCAGAGACTGTAGACATGATACAGGAGATGATCAGAGACTGCAGACATGATACAGGAGATGGTCAGAGACTGCAGACATAGTACAGGAGATGATCAGAGACTGCAGACATAATACAGGAGATGGTCAGAGACTGCAGACATAGTACAGGAGATGATCAGAGACTGTAGACATGATACAGGAGATGGTCAGAGACTGCAGACATAGTACAGGAGATGGTCAGAGACTGCAGACATGATACAGGAGATGATCAGAGACTGCAGACATGGTACAGAAGATGATCAGAGACTGCAGACATGATACAGGAGACGGTCAGAGACTGCAGACATAGTACAGGAGATGATCAGAGACTGCAGACATGATACAGGAGATGATCAGAGACTGCAGACATAGTACAGGAGATGGTCAGAGACTGCAGACATGATACAGGAGATGATCAGAGACTGCAGACATAATACAGGAGATGATCAGAGACTGCAGACATAGTACAGGAGATGATCAGAGACTGCAGACATAGTACAGGAGATGATCAGAGACTGCAGACATAGTACAGGAGATGATCAGAGACTGCAGACATAATACAGGAGATGATCAGAGACTGCAGACATGATACAGGAGGTGATCAGAGACTGCAGACATAGTACAGGAGGTGATCAGAGACTGCAGACATAGTACAGGAGATGATCAGAGACTGCAGACATAATACAGGAGATGATCAGAGACTGCAGACATGATACAGGAGGTGATCAGAGACTGCAGACATAGTACAGGAGATGATCAGAGACTGCAGACATGATACAGGAGATGATCAGAGACTGCAGACATAGTACAGGATATGATCAGAGACTGCAGACATGATACAGGAGATGATCAGAGACTGCAGAAATGATACAGGAGATGATCAGAGACTGCAGACATAGTACAGGAGATGATCAGAGACTGCAGACATAATACAGGAGATGATCAGAGACTGCAGACACAGTACAGGAGATGATCAGAGACTGCAGACATAAAACAGGAGATGGTCAGAGACTGCAGACATAATACAGGAGATGATCAGAGACTGCAGACATAATACAGGAGATGATCAGAGACTGCAGACATAGTACAGGAGATGGTCAGAGACTGCAGACATAATACAGGAGATGATCAGAGACTGCGGACATAATACAGGAGATGATCAGAGACTGCAGACATAATACAGGAGATGATCAGAGACTGCAGACATAATACAGGAGATGATCAGAGACTGCAGACATAATACAGGAGATGATCAGAGACTGCAGACATAGTACAGGAGATGATCAGAGACTGCAGACATAATACAGGAGATGGTCAGAGACTGCAGACATAGTACAGGAGATGATCAGAGACTGCAGACATAATACAGGAGATGATCAGAGACTGCAGACATAGTACAGGAGATGATCAGAGACTGCAGACATAGTACAGGAGATGATCAGAGACTGCAGACATAATACAGGAGATGATCAGAGACTGCAGACATGATACAGGAGATGATCAGAGACTGCAGACACAGTACAGGAGATGATCAGAGACTGCAGACACAGTACAGGAGATGATCAGAGACTGCAGACACAGTACAGGAGATGATCAGAGACTGCAGACATAATACAGGAGATGATCAGAGACTGCAGACATAGTACAGGAGATGATCAGAGACTGCAGACACAGTACAGGAGATGATCAGAGACTGCAGACACAGTACAGGAGATGATCAGAGACTGCGGACATAATACAGGAGATGATCAGAGACTGCGGACATAATACAGGAGATGATCAGAGACTGCAGACATGGTACAGAAGATGATCAGAGACTGCAGACATAATACAGGAGACGGTCAGAGACTGCAGACATAATACAGGAGATGATCAGAGACTGCAGACATAATACAGGAGATGATCAGAGACTGCAGACATGATACAGGAGATGATCAGAGACTGCAGACATAATACAGGAGATGATCAGAGACTGCAGACATAGTACAGGAGATGATCAGAGACTGCAGACATGATACAGGAGATGATCAGAGACTGCAGACATAATACAGGAGATGATCAGAGACTGCAGACATAATACAGGAGATGATCAGAGACTGCAGACATAATACAGGAGATGATCAGAGACTGCAGACATGATACAGGAGATGATCAGAGACTGCAGACATAATACAGGAGATGATCAGAGACTGCAGACATAATACAGGAGACGGTCAGAGACTGCAGACATAATACAGGAGATGATCAGAGACTGCAGACATAGTAAAGGAGATGATCAGAGACTGCAGACATAATACAGGAGATGGTCAGAGACTGCAGACATAATACAGGAAATGGTCAGAGACTGCAGACATAATACAGGAGATGATCAGAGACTGCAGACATAATACAGGAGATGGTCAGAGACTGCAGACATGATACAGGAGATGATCAGAGACTGCAGACATAATACAGGAGATGATCAGAGACTGCAGACATGAT